>NW_019397381.1:40051-101783 GCF_000591075.1 Eurytemora carolleeae
TTCAAGATTTTTAGATTCAAAACTTCCAGGCATTCCTCTGTTCATTTCAAGATTTTTAGATTCAAAACTTCCAAGCATTCCTCTGTTCACTTCAAGATTTTTAGTTTCAAAACTTTCGGGCATTCCTCTGTTAATTTCAAGATTTTTAGATTCAAAACTTCCACGCATTCCTCTGTTTATTTCAAGATTTTTAGATTCAATACTTCCAGGCATTCCTCTGTTCATTTCAAGATTTTTAGATTCAAAACTTCCAGGCATTCCTCTGTTAATTTCAAGATTTTTAGATTCAAAACTTCTAGGCATTCCTCTGTTCATTTCAAGATTTTTAGATTCAAAACTTCCAGGCATTCCTCTGTTCATTTCATGATTTTTAGATTCAAAACTTCCAGACATTCCTCTGTTCATTTCTATTTTCCTATTTCCAGGGATTCCATTAATAATTCCTATATTTTTAAATAGAAAACTGCCAGGGAATTCTTTTTCGTTTTCATACTTTCCGTTAATAATCTCGGATTTTTTAGGCTGAACATATATGAAATAGAAAATTAAATACAAAATACCAAATCATCCATTTATAAACGTATTTCATAAATATCGTACATAAAACAATTAAAAATATTATTAATTCAAAGTAAAATTATATTACTGTTTTTTTTTAATGAAACTTACTTTCTTGAAGGTATCAAAAAATAAGTTGAATTCTAATGATGTTTCAGCTGAGTTTTCTTTGAAAAATCGTTTCTAAAGAATATTTAAAATCAAAAATGTTTTACAGAAATAAAGAATTATTACCTTTTTTTGCATTGAATTTTCCTGTCTCGGGTTGGTAGCACTTAGTAAAAAAAGTAAATTAGTGTTTAAACGGTTTTCAGATATGAAAATGATTTCCAGAGCAGAATGTTGCTAAAAAATATTTTTTTTTGTAAATAATTATCATATGATATTCTTCATAAAAAGGGGGGGGGGAGGGGGTCGTAAACGAAAATAAATTTTGATCGACAATAATCGGATGTCATTTAAAAATTGTTTTTCCTGTTCTCTAGTCACTGCATTTCTATTTTTATATTATTCATTTTTCTAACAAGCATATCTGCAGGTTCAATAAATTGTATATTTCCAGCAACCATATCTGCGGGTTCAATAAATTGTATATTTCTAGCAACCATATCTGCAGGTTCAATAAATTGTATATTTCTAGTAACCATATCTGCAGGTTCAATAAATTGTATATTTCTAGCAACTACAGTAATGTTTGATATCCATTTCTTTCACGTTTGGAAAAAAAAGCAAAAACCGTAGCAACATTCTTTAACAAAAAGAAAGAATTCCTTGTGATAAAATATACTAGGTGTCCCAAAAACCATGACTAGAATTTTCAACCCAATTTTCGGAAGACGTCACATGATGTTCCTGGAAAATCTAGAATATTTTATGTCCAATAAATGAATATTTGATGTCCAATAAACGAATATTTGATGTCCAATAAATGAATATTTTATGTCCAACATATGAATATTTTATGTCCAATAAATGAATATTTATATTCCACCAATTAAATATCAATATTCCTTGAATACATGTAAAACAGCATGTAAACAAAGTGTTCAACAATTACAAGTGGTACAGTGGCCGTGGATAAATAAGGATAAGTTTGTCATTGTAGATCAGTAGAACGTGTAAAGGGTACGCTTACAGTCCCTTTAAAAGGAGAGTCCGGCTATGCCACATATTTTAACTGAAAATGCAGTATTGTAAAGAACATTAACCCTATTCCTGCTGGGGGGGGGGGTCAATTTGACCCCCCCCCTGTAGTTTTTTTTACATAACTCAAAAAGTATTGGTCTGAGCCTGTTGAAATTTTCTGACTTTTCTTACATACCCAAAGCGCTCCCTTTAGTTTTTAGTCCTAAAGTTTTTCTCTGCAATACCGCAATTTCAGTCCAAATACGTTACATAGCCGGTCTCTCCCTTTAAGTGCCAATCTTTGTGGCTAACCCTGTAAATCGGATTTGCTTTAACCTGAGAGAAAAAAAGAATAGCTGCCCGAGCACAATATTAAATTGTAAATATGTCAGTACATACATTGTCAACCAAGAAAATCAACTAAATACAAAATATTCAGATTTTGTTTTGTTTCACAAATTTGGTAAAACTTATAAACACAAAATATTTTCTTTTACTTTGTTTTAAATTTGATGATTTAATGAATGCTTCTAGTCGACATTTTATTGATCAAGGAAACTATTAGACAAAAGTGTAAAATTTCTTCAAAACAAAGATGGAGTTTTTGCTTCTGCAAGATCAGTGTACTTTCCGGTTCATTTCAAGTGCCAGGCCAGAGATAAGAGAGTTACAGAGATCGTTTAACACCTACAATATGCTATATTTTCCACAGCATGTTCTATTGTGTACAAGTACTGTACACGACCAATCAGCAAACATCTGTATTCAGGAATATTTAAAGATCCTTTAAATAGGAAATGCAAAGTCTTTAAAAATAGACAATATTCATAAACGTTATGTTTTATGTTTAAAATTGGAGTATTTCTCTAAAAATGTAAAACTTAACCCCTGAATGCAACAAGTGGCCGTGAGATGTCAGTTAAAAAACATTACATGGAACCGTAGCATGGTGTGCCGGGACACTATAGGCCTGCTCAGCCTATCCAGGTAGAGTGTATGAGCAGTCTGTGTAGTCTGTGTGCCGGGCCGAATGTTTAGCAAGCTGTACAGTACACTCACACATACAAAATATATATGGCAAAACAGGATAGAACACCAAATGAATCAGCGTGTTCGTTTAGTGAGATTTTAGTGAAATAACAGCGTAAAGAGCTTTAAAATTCGATAACAAATTGTTTCCATCAATACGTGTTTTTTTCTATTTCAGAAATATTCCAACGCTCGGCAAAAAACGATCTCTCACGCAACGTCAGATCGTTAATCAATGAAGATACCATCTATTCTTCATGTCTAGAAATTAGTTAGTTTTAGTAATGGAGGATGTCAAAGTCTACTACAGTATTTTTTTCAAAAAGATTTTTTTGCCCCTTGGACATGATTGGCTTGTAACGATAAAATCTCGAAATTTTTCAATTGAGAAAGTTTGGTGTTTGCACTCTATTATTCTCAGGCCTAAGGGCTTCTTAGGCCTGAGAATAATAAAGTGCAGGAATCTTCTGATATACTGGAATGAGGCCCGGGTACCATGCAGACAGGAAACATCACACTCGTTGCTCTCAATCATTTGTAAGACCTGATTGGATACCCCCAGGTACCTATAGCTGGCAACCATAGATTCTCCCTGCTTATCCACCACTCCTCTCTTCATCATCATTCACTTGGATCAATCCACATAAAGCTTCTTTCTTGTTGAGTAGAAAGAACGCACACTTTCGCTGCGAGAGTTGTTGACATCCGCCCCTCTGTCCTCCTACATCCGTTAGGTGGTCATAACTGCTTAACCAGATGTCGGCTTTAAATGTCCTGGAGTACAGGAATCGAACCGGCGAACACAAGTCTGGACACCATTCCAGTTACTGGCTGTGGACAAGTGTGCTTAACTTCTAACGAGAACTGCTGTCACAAACTCTCCACCACACTCCACAAAGTCTACTACAGTCAACAAGAATGGGTTCACACTCTTTGCTAATGGTAGATGTCAAAGTCTACTACAGTCAACGAGTATGGGTTCACACCCTTTCCTATTGGTGGATGTCAAAGTCTACTACAGTCAACAAGAATGGGTTCACACTCTTTGCTAATGGTGGATGTCAAAGCCTACTACAGTCAACAAAAATACATTGCTAAGTTTGCCGATCAATATGCATTTATAAGTTCAATGAATTCATTCCTGAAAATGTTTTGATTATTTGAGTGCTGACTAAGTATTTACTTGTAAATGCAAAAGGAATGTAAACTCAGTTGAGATTTCAATATGAATTATAGTCTCCGATCAGAACAAAATTATCAAACATTATATTTTCAATTGGCTCATATTAAATTTTCTTTTGTGTTTTATTTTAAGCTGAACCATAATACATTATTATTTTGTATTTTGTGTTTGAAAATAAATAATATAACTAAATAACTGTAAATAACCATAGTAAAGGGAAATTTTACTTTCAAAATTGTTGCCCAAAAAGATGCTCATTTTTTCCTTGTATTTCTCTAAAGATAACATTTTTGCAAAGTTTGCTAAAACAATTTAAAGTCTTAACTAAATTTCCAAATTTATTGGAACACCCTGTAGAACAGTTGTATTATTGTATTCTCATGTTTATTGGGACACCCTGTAGAGGATCTGAGGTGCAGGTAGAACAGTTGTATTATTGTATTCTCATGTTTATTGGGACACCATCTAGAGGATCTGAGGTGCAGGTAGAAAAGTTGTATTATTGTATTCTCATGTTTATTGGGACACCCTGTAGAGGATCTGAGGTGCAGGTAGAACAGTTGTATTATTGTATTCTCATGTTTACTGGGACACCCTGTAGAGGATTTGAGGAACAGGTAGAAAAGTTGTATTATTGTATTCTCATGTTTATTGGGACACCCTGTAGAGGATCTGGGGTGCTGGTAGAACAGTTGTATTATTGTATTATCATGTTTATTGGGACACCCTGTAGAGGATCTGAGGTGCAGGTAGAAAAGTTGTATTATTGAATTCTCATGTTTATTGGAACACCCTGTAGAGGATCTGGGGTGCTGGTAGAACAGTTGTATTATTGTATTATCATGTTTATTGGAACACCCTGTAGAGGATCTGAGGTGCAGGTAGAAAAGTTGTATTATTGTATTATCATGTTTATTGGGACACCCTGTAGAGGATCTGAGGTGCAGGTAGAAAAGTTGTATTATTGTATTATCATGTTTATTGGGACACCCTGTAGAGGATCTGAGGTGCAGGTAGAAAAGTTGTATTATTGTATTCTCATGTTTATTGGGTCACCCTGTAGAGGATCTGAGGTGCAGGTAGAAAAGTTGTGTTATTGTATTGATACATTGTCAGATTTTACTCGGCCACTCACCACTCACCTGCAGCCTCCAGGTTTGTTACATCTGATTCACTGTCATGTATGAAATAAAATAGTTTACACACAAATTAAGATATGTTAATTACTCCTTATAAACTGAAACATTGCAATATTAAAATAAACATGTCCAAGGCTACAAAAAAGTTTAGCTACTAAAAGCATATTAAAAAGTTTAAACGCTAAATTTGCTACTAAAAACATGTAATGAAATTTAAACGCTAAATGTGCTACGAAAAACATATGATAAAGTTTAAACGCTAAATTTGCTACTAAAAACATATGATAACATTTAAACGCTAAATTTGCTACTAAAAACATATGATAACATTTAAACGCTAAATTTAAAAGCATATAATAACATTTAAACGCTAAATTTGCAACTAAAAGCATATGATAACATTTAAGCGCTAAATTTGCTACTAAAAACATATGATAACATTTAAACGCTAAATTTGCTACTAAAAGCATATGATAACATTTTTAAATGCTAAATTTGCTACTAAAAGAATATGATAACATTTAAACGCTAAATTTGCTACTAAAAACATATGATAAAATTTAAAGGCTAAATTTGCTACTAAAAACATATGATAACATTTAAACGCTAAATTTGCTACTAAAAACATATGATAACATTTAAATGCAAAATTTACTACTAAAAACGACAATATCTTAATTGAAGGTTTAAAGGGTGGATTTATGAATCGTACAGAATCGGTCATTAAAAATAACATGATTAGTCCGTTTTATGAACGAAACTAATAACATGATTAGTCCGTTTCATGAACGAAACTACGCATTTAGATTTAAGAGACTATGCATAAATAAAAGTGACTCTCCATGCAAAGATGTCAATGCCTGATTTACAACGGTACCCTTGAAACTTTAATCTGATCAAGTATGAGTTAAATATCAATGATTTTGTTTATTTTCATTTGTGGTTCCTCTTGAAAAGTTGGTTAAAAGAAATAATTGAGAAATAAAAAATTCTAGTTAGAAAAATGATAGTGTGTATCCGAACCTTGCAGAGGAAGGGTGTCAGCAGAGCTTTCTAAGCCTGTTGAGAGAAAGGGCGCTATGTGCGTTGTACTTGTATAGAAGTCTAGATAGCAAGGACACTTCTCTCCACAACTGAGTGGAAAGCGTGACTAATCCCGATTAATAAAGATGAATACAGAAGGAATACAGAAACTCAAAACATCAGGGATGAAGTACACGCTGATACAGGTTTTAAGGGGGAACAGAGCCTTCAATAGACTTTAAATCAAATACCATAAACTGGTTTTTCACCCTTCTCAAAATGGAAACTGGATTACTCATGGCAGACCTCTGACAATGATAGGCAAAAGACACACTCCCCGTATTTTAAAGCGATGGGACAGCATGCTTAGCGGGTTATTTTTTCTTTAAAAAATCTGTCCACATAGGAATACACGTTAAAAGTGAGGACTATGGTATATCTCCTAACTGTTACCCTTACACCCCATCCTCATCCGCCTACCTCCTAAATTCCAACCTTATCCTACTTCACGAGCAGATATAGTGGAACTCAGAAACTGCTTTGCTGTGGAGTCTTAATCAAAACTTTCTGAGAGAGATCATCATTGGTATCATTGGTGTTCCTTTCCTAGGGGGTACACCCAAATCACCTTGAACCTAGCCGAATGCAGTTAAGACTAGGAGGTCTTTTAATTTCTTTCTAACTTACTGCAAGACACTGATGCATGTAATGCAGCTGACAAAGGGAAGTTCTCATTACAACAATGTCAGCAATAAACCTGCATAGATGGCCGATATCAAAAACAACTGGAATAAATATAGAAACTCAAGAGCTGATATTGAAATACTACAAATTGCCTGATCAGCTCTCGAAACTGAATATTAACCCTCCTGGGGGGCGGGGGTATGCAGCTAATTGAATGAGCAAAACAGGACAGCCAGGAAAAAAAAAAAAAAAAAAAAATTGATAAAGTAAAAAAGTTCGAAAAATGACGTTATCTTCCACCGTTTTCATTAGATTAAGGATTCAAGGGTAACGTTGTAAATCGGACATTGCACTTTTTGCAGAAAGGGTGACTTGAAGTTTCGCATGTTTCTTTAAGGATTGCATGTTTTTGTTGATTTTCCACTCTATGTTAAAACATGATTAAACTTCCTTGTCCTTGTACGTCCTTGTACTAAACTTATGGAAATCAATATTTTTTAGATATTCAGCGTTAAAAGCATGATATATAAAAATATATACCAATAAGAACACTTAGCCATTGCTAGTGCATTAATACACTATTAAATTTATTACAAGATAAAATTATGAGAATTAACATGTTTGTAAATAATCAAACTTCATCCATTTAAGTCTTTTATTATGATGAAGAAAATGTATTTTACATAAAATACTAAACTGAAAATATGAAAATGTTGAATTTTAATGTTTAAAATAACTTTTCAAAACATTAACAAATAAAAAATATAAAAGGAAATAGTCAAAAATGTTTTTAGATAATTTATTTTTATTTTCCTGCTTTTTGTCAGTTATTAGTATACAATGGGCTCAGGACCCCTTGTGGTGATTGACGGAAAATTAAGCTAGAAATTATAAAATTCATCAGTTGGAGGTGCTATTGATTTTTTAGGAATTTTTTTGTTTTTTTTTAAATTATGACGTTCTTTTCACGTTTACTACTTGTGTTTGCCATGTCCATTTCCATTTTGACGAGGCAGGTGGAGGGGGAGGGGGATATATACGCACCCCTTTATTTATGGAAACTAGGAAGTGAGATAGAGTATGTATATAGTAACCCTGAATCAAACAGTGCAGTAAATACTCTCCATACTTTTTAATTAAAGTTACTCCAAACAATTATGCTTAAAAATAATTGGATTGAAAAAAAGGAACATCAGACTTAAGGAAAGCATTGATCTCATTCTTTTCGGCAATTTCTCTTATACCCATTCTTTTATCTACTCCTTATTAATCCTTTTCCTTTGCATTCCTTTAGTTCTAAATGATTTAATACATTTACATTACATGTGAGTTACCTAATACCTAATTAAAGTTATAAACATAAATTTTATAGTCTTTATAGATTGAACATTTTAATATTTCTCTTGGTCTCTAATCTTTCCATGGAATTTTAAAGTTCTTAAATACGATTTTATTTCAGAAATAGTAAAATACTTCTCCAGAAATAAAAGAGTACTTTTAAAGAATTATAAAAGAATATTTTTCTAGATTTGGTCAAACATACTTTTTAAGATTTACATAAACATACTTTTCTAGATTAACACAAGCATACTTCTATAAATGTATACAAACATACTTTTATAGATCTATACAAACATACTTTCTAGATCTATACAAACATACTTTTATAGATCTATACAAACATACTTCATTAGATCAATACAAATATACCTCTCTAGATCTATACAAACATTCTTTTCTAGATCTATACAAACATACTTTCTAGATCTATACAAACATACTTTTATTGATCAATACAAACATACTTTTATAGATTTATACAAACATACTTCACTAGATCTATACAAACATACTTTTCTAGATATATACAAACATACTTTTCTAGATATATACAAACATACTTCATTAGATATATACAAACATACTTTTCCAGATTAACATAAACATACTTTTCCAGATATATACAAACATACTTCCCTAGATATATTCAAACATACTTTTCCAGATTATCACAAACATACTTTTCCAGATATATACAAACATACTTTTCTAAAACTATATGAACAAACATACTTTACTAGAACTATATGTAAAAGCATACTTTTACTGATACTTCTTCATGTTTTTGTTAATTTTCAGGTAAAATGTCGCGGGGCTCCTCGTTTAATCAAGAGGCGACAGAATTTTATAAATCTTCGAAGGTAATTTCTGAATAGTAACTTTATCCAACTTTCCTACACTCTTGTTTAAAAATGTTCTATCATTTTCTATACGCCATAGAGTAAAAAAACGAAGAGGTAAAGCTTAGCTAAGATGTACACAAACGACCTGTCTATTAATTAATTAATAGACAGGTCGGTTGTGTACCTGTCTATTAATTAATTAATAGACAGGTCGGTTGTGTACATCACGATATGTTTACGTATCTAACACTACACACTTGTATAGATTATCGTATTTCTTTGGGGTGGTAAAATGTAGATTATTGAAAATTAGTAATGATAATTAGATAGACACTTAATATGGATTGTAAACACAGGATTGTATACTGCAGTACATTCCAGTTTAGTTGTTTGTTTATAAAAGTATGACCAAGTTTTAAAGTGCACAAACGATTCTTCTTGTAAAAATGTGAGTTTTTCAAAATATCAAAACATTGTGCAATGTGCATGGCTAGACCGTTTAAGGTTGGGAGACTCCACCATATATCCTTCAAGTTGAATTTGCTCAAACCATTTTAAAGAAGGAGATATTAATTAGTCAGGGGAAAAACCAAGTTTGAAGAAAAATGCAACACCATTGTTCTCAACTTTAGCGAATATAAAAATGAATTTACTGTATTGTTTAACTTATAATGTTTTAATATTTAACAAAATTTAAAAAAAAGAAGTCGCAATTACAGATGCATGCGCATCGTTTTTTTTCAGTTCATTTGTTTTACATTTGTTAACTACCCATCCAGTTTGTGTTTTTTTTCAGTACTTTAGTAAAAGTTTGAATTTGTTTGTTCATATAATAACAGGCGCGCAACTAGGGATGGCAATGGGGGGGGGGGGGGCAAGAAGAGTTGAAGAGAAGAAAGAATATAAATATTTGAAATAAGAATGTTATACAAGTTTTAAGCTAAAGGCATGCCCATAGAAACTTAATATTTTTGACAAAACTTTTAGCTAATAAATTGAAAACCTACAAATTTGAAAATTGTCAAATGTTTGAATAAAGAAAGAAAATCTAAAAATTTGTCAATTTCATAAACCCCTAAAGAAATACGATCACTCTATATACAAGTGTACAGTGTTAGATACGTAAACATATCGTGATGTACACAACCGACCACTCTATTAATTAATTAGGGAGGTTGGTTGTGTACATTTGAGCTAAGCTTTACCTCTTCGTTTTATTACTCTATGCTATACGTTTTGAATCTTAAAATCCTTCCCACATTAGAATCTACATAGAAGAGGCTGATTCATATGGTGTACTGTCTCATTTTGCTTTATACAGCCTGTATGTGTACTGTACACTGTACAGTCTGCTCTAGCTGGCTTTACAGTGCCCCACTCTTGTTTTAACTGTCTGTGGTTTAATCTGACTGAAAGCGCCTGGTGTGTATTCACAATGAAAAGAGCTCGCAACGGCGCTGCAGTATTTATCTGCTTATATTCCTCGTCGTAAAGAGAGATCACTTGTTAAATCAGGGTTCCAGAGCTACCTCCGGAGCCCAAAACTTAAGACAAGGTATCGTAATGAAAACCAGTTTTGGAACCCGGGTTTCACAAATGGGGTTAGGCAGTTTTGTGGATATCAATATTTTTGTTATGATGTATTATTTTATTTGGTTTCTTCATATTCTCCATTTTTTTCGAATCTCTTCAATCAAGATTTACACAAATGTTAAAACCCCAGAAATGAAACTCGGTAGTTTCGTTCAACGATACTCTTTAAAATTTCGGGCTCTGAGCTACTGGAATTGTTTACTTTTACTGAAACAGAAGTGCCCAGTTAAATTTTTTTACTCATCACCCTTCTTTTAAGTTTCCGGTATTGTTTTATCAAATCAGGGTTCACTCACGTACTTGGTAACTACCAAGGAGTATGGAATAGAAGGGAGATACAACTGACACGGCCCGCCCTACCATATGATAATACATGCTTTGCAGACGGTACTCCATTTGTATAAGAAATATTTGTCTGATGTAAAATTACCGCGTATACAATATATTTCTTAGAATATTTCTTATACAAATGGAGTACCGTCTGCAAAGCTTGTATAATCATATGGTAGGGCGGTCCGCGTCAGTTGTATCTCCCTTCTATGTCATACTCCTTTGTAATTACACACAACGGCGACAGGATCTATCTATCTATCGATATATGCAAATTTTTTAATCCCAATTAAGACCCATATGTAAATTAGCGAGAAAGACTAACCGGAATTCTTTACTTCATTTGTATACGTAATTATAAGTGGCCCGTGGGCCTCTATTTAAAAAGAGTGGCATATTCAATTCACAAGGATACCCTTGATACCTTGGTCTCATTAAGAATAAATAAGACAGTCACCTTTTTCTCGCTGAAAATGAATTGCATGACAATAAAAGAAATGGTAAGAATTTTACACTTTTTAAGATAAAAAAAAAACGACTGATCACTGGTCACTGTTGATCAGGTAAAAAACTAGCGGACACGGTTGATAATTATCGATTTTTCATTTTTCATTGCGGATTTTTAATGAATAATTGATACAGTTTTCTTTACTGAAAAGTCAGTCAGCCGTTAAATTACAAAAAAACATTATCTTTTTTATCTGTTTTTGAAAATACTTTTCATGAAATGCAATAAAAAATTATAATTGTTTCTTTGTAATTTTCATTTGATGGTTAATGTTTTTTTATTTTCTTTTTTTGCGTTTTTATAACATTTTAACGATATGTAGATCTAAAATAAAATACAGTATTTTTCTCTTTCTTAATAATGATGTTTGATATATTTTTCTGGGATTTTGGTCCATTACTTCTAAAAAATCTAAAATACACTATTTTTGTGTGTTTACCAATATTTGTATAATACAGTTTCATCTCCCTGGAACAGTTACTGCAATGCAAATCTTTTTGTAAAAAATAATTCTGTAAGATTTCTGATAAAACTGCAAACTAATGTCAAAATATGTAAAACCGGGAATTGAGAAATTTCATAAAAAAGTCTAATATAATTCAAAACTGAATTAAGACCTTTCTCCTACTGTTTTCATTTAACTAATTTTCTAATTTAAAAAGATTAAAATAACGTTTTTTTCCAAAAATTATATTTTTCTTGTTAAGCCAATACTGCAACAGTTGACAAATCTACGTATTGTGTTGGAGACGAGTCTACTGAAGGTCCTAGAACTAAGGTCAGTTTAGTAGCCCCCCCCCCCTCACCATTTTCCATTTAATAATTTTGAATTGCACCCTTCCTGCATGTACTCCTGCTACCCGCTTTAAATTGCATTCCTTAAAAGATTGTTTCTTCAATCTTCAAAAATTGAACAAATTTAAATTTTAGAAAAATTCTATTTACAACAATGTCTTCTAAATTAAAAAGATCTTTGCTTATATATATATATATAATATATATATATATATGTTAACTTTAGCTGGCCTAACGGCTGGACCAAATAGACTAAAACCCATGGGTACCCTGGCTTAATAAATTTGAATTTTTTTTGGCTTCAAAATTTAAAATTTGTTCATTCCAAAATTCAAATTTTCATTTATTCCACGGGCAATGCCGGGCACTTCAGCTAGTTTATAATAAAACTAAAAGACTTTCAGTATTCCTCAAATTATAATATCAAAATGTTGGCCAAATTGAAAATAGTGTTGAGAAAACGGTAATTGATTAAACTTACAATAAAACTTAATTTTTAAATATATATATAATAAATCTATAAATATAAAACTACTAAATATACAGATTTGTTTAACAGTTTATTTTTACATCGATTATTTTTTATTGGATGAAAATTCTAGAAATGCAATTTTCCTTGTAAAAGCACTTTAGAAACTAGAGTTTAATTTTAAAAATATTTATTATTAACTTTTTTTTACTTAAACTGTAAATGACTTTTTCCTTTACTAAATTAGAATTAATTCGAATCACTGCAAACTAGAAGGTGCAATTTATATAAAATCCCTTGTTATGAATTTGTGACCACGTAGCTCTTCTAGTTTTGATTTTATGAAATAAATTCATTTAAAAATTTTTATAATTTAAAAAAAACAAAGAGGTCAAGTATCTGGAGTGAAATATATTCATTAAATCATTTTTATAATTAAAAAAACCCAAAGAGGTCCTGTTTCTTTCTGAGATGAAAAAGTACTTCAAATAGTTTTTAAATAATTTTTAAAACAGCGGAGAGGTCCAGTATCTTTAAGATGACTAAATTCAGTAAAATAGTTTTTATAATTTAGAAAAAAACAAAGAGGTCCAGTGTCTAAAGATGAACTAAATTCATTTAAATAGTTTTTATGATTTTAGAAAAAACGGATAGGTCCGGTATCTAGAGATGAACTAAATTTATTTGATAATTTTATAATTTTAGAAAAAATGGAGATGTCCAGTATCTAAAGATGAACTAAATTCATTTGATAATTTTATAATTTTACAAAAAACGGAGAGCTTCGGTATCTAGAGATGAACTAAATTCATTTGATAATTTTATAACTTCAGAAACAACGGAGAGGTCCGATATCTAGAGATGAACTAAATTCATTTGATAATTTTTTAATTTTAGAAAAAATGGAGAGGTCCGGTATCTAGAGATGAACTAAATTCATTTGATAGTTTTATAATTTTAGAAAAAACCGAGAGGTCCGGTATCTAGAGATGAACTAAATTCATTTAATAATTTTTTAATTTTAGAAAAAATGGAGAGGTCCGGTATCTAGAGATGAACTAAATTTATTTGATAATTTTATAATTTTAGTAAAAACGGAGTGCTCCGATAACTAGAGATGAACTAAATTCATTTGATAATTTTATAATTTTAGAAAAAACGAGAGCTCACGGTTTCTAGAGATGAACTAAATTTATTTTATAATTTTATAATTTTAGAAAAAACGGAGAGCTCCGGTATCTAGAGATGAACTAAATTCATTTGAAAATTTTATAATTTTAGAAAAAAAAGGAGAGCTCACGGTATCAAGAGATGAACTAAATTCATTTGATAATTTTATAATTTTAGAATAAAACGGCGAGGTCCAGTATCTAGAGATGAACTAAATTCATTTGATAATTTTTTTAATTTTAGAAAAAAACGAGAGCTCCGGTATCTAGAGATTAACTAAATTTATTTGATAATTTTTTAATTTTAGAAAAAATGGAGAGGTCCGGTATCTAGAGATGAACTAAATTCATTTGATAATTTTTTAATTTTAGAAAAAACAGAGAGGTCCGGTATCTAGAGATGAATTAAATTCATTTGATAATTTTATAATTTTAGAAAAAACAGAGAGCGCAGCATCTAACTATGAACTAAATTCATTCAAATGACTTTTATGATTTTAGAAAAAAGCAGAGAGGTCCAGTATCTAGAGGCGAATTACAAGGGATAGATATAGTTTCCCCTATAAAGCTTCTCAGGTATATAAATGGGTTACTCTAGCCCAGTTAACATTTTTACCCACGTAGGATAAAAATAGAAACTCCATGCTTATGAAACAGTGAGAACCAGAAAACACTGGAATTTAAAACACCACTAAAGTGAATTCGATGTTGTTACACAGCAAACAGTTTTTATATTGACTTAGTAAATCATTTATTCGGTCAAAGGGTCTGTTTACACTGCACTATTTCATGTACATTGGACTAT
This sequence comes from Eurytemora carolleeae, assembly GCF_000591075.1. Lineage (NCBI taxonomy): Eukaryota > Metazoa > Arthropoda > Copepoda > Calanoida > Temoridae > Eurytemora > Eurytemora carolleeae. The sequence continues at coordinate 54,645 of NW_019397381.1, forward strand.
TTATAGTAATAACATGAGTCTAAAATACGTCTTTCTATTCCAGAGTTTTCTGGTTCTCACTGTAATCTATTCTCCGATGTCGGAACGCTGATCGAACTTGACGGGTTTAAACTTACCAAGGCATGTGAATAAGGGTTCACAAAGGTAGTGAATTCCAATTGGAAACCCTACTGTGAATGCTTCATAAAAATAGTTTGTTCTAAGCTCTTTTTGTCATTTATTACAGAATAATTACAGATGTTCTATATTAAAGTTAACTTTTATAGTGAAGGAACCATATTTCTGTAAATTAGATTTACCAATCCAAATATCTTTGCAACCTAATGGCTAAAACCTTTGATTTTTGAAACTTTGACTACATAATCTATCAACATTCTCATGGTCTACGATATTAGGAAGCCAAAAATAGGATTTATAATAACAAATAATTTAACTGACAAGAAATATAATTAAGTGAGACAGTGAAGAGTTTAGATGCAGTTCTGGAGAAATTTACAAAATTAGGAAAACAAGAAAAACAATGCAGTTCGTCACTTTTCTTTAGAGCCAGGTAGGAGACAGTCGTCTTTATTCTTCAGAGCCAGGTAGGAGACAGTCGTCTTTGGTATTCAGAGCCAGGTAGGAGACAGTTGTCTTTATTATTCAGAGCCAGGTAGGAGACATTCGTCTTTATTCTTCAGAGCCAGATAGGAGACAGTTGTCTTTATTCTTCAGAGCCAGGTAGGAGACATTCGTCTTTATTCTTCAGAGCCAGGTAGGAGACAGTTGTCTTTATTATTCAGAGCCAGGTAGGAGACAGTTGTCTTTATTATTCAGAGCCAGGTAGGAGACATTCGTCTTTATTCTTCAGAGCCAGGTAGGAGACATTCGTCTTTATTCTTCAGAGCCAGGTAGGAGACAGTTGTCTTTATTATTCAGAGCCAGATAGGAGACATTCGTCTTTATTATTCAGAGTCAGGTAGGAGACAGTCGTCTTTATTCTTCAGAGCCAGGTAGGAGACAGTTGTCTTTATTCTGAAAGCCAGGTAGGAGACATTCGTCTTTNGTAATAACAGGTTTTTATCATCAACCATTTTCGTAATAACAGGTTTTCATCATCAAACATTTTATAATAACAGGTTGTTTTTTATCATCAAACATTTTCATAATAACAGGTTTTTATCATCAAACATTTTCATAAAACAGGTTTTTATCATCAAACATTTTCATAACAACAGGTTTTTATCATCAATAATTTTCATGATAACAGTTCAAAACTGCTAACATCACATCTTCTTTATCTTATAAGGTCTTATTCAAATCATTACTATTATTGTTATTAATATTATTATTTATTCATTTATCTATTTATTATTATTATTATACAAATAATCAATTATTATTATTAATTATCTTGTTTTAGAATAAGCTATTTATTTATTATTACTACTATCCAGGGAGGATGTGGGTAAGCTGAGAGTAGATTTAGTAAATGTTCTTGCAATGATAGATGTTTACAATCAGATTCTAGCGGAGGTGATATATTTTAAATATACATATATATTATGAAACTATTGTTTACTTTATCAATCACGGCCATTAAGATATTTCTATAAAATTTCACAAGCATTTTATAAGATTACATATTTCTTTTCAAAATCTTTATCCCACTGCGAACCAAATGTTTATAAATAGTTATATTGGATGTATTAAATATTAATTATATAGGAAAGATTATGTTCAATTTGATCCACTAGTCTTTTAATTTGCATATTTATAATTGCCCTGGGAACCCAGTTTTACCTGAAAACTTAATATAAAAGTCAACATTGTCAATTTTTAAAATTAAGCTAAGAAAATTTCCGGGTTTCTACGGAGTACCCCAATACAAATTTGAGGCAAATCGATAAACGGGTTCATGAGTTGTGATCTAACATTCAAACAGACAATGAAGCAGAGATTACTACTGTTGTCAACCATTAACATTAAGACCCCCCCCCTTCTATGTAATGTCGTCTTCAACTTAAATGCTCCTCTCGGAGACGAGAATCCAAACCAAACAATTTCAGCCCGCTTTTCTTCTTTGTTCTCCGATAACGGAGTATAAACGTTTATCAATTGTGAACCATTTCAAAGTTAAACAAGAATATTTCTATTTAAAGAATTAGTGACTTTCATCAACATTTAATTGTTAATCTTTTCAGAAGCTTTAATGTATAAAAAGCGTCTTCGGACTTTTCGACAGATAACCCCCAAATAGGCAAATAGATCGTAAGAATCTTTTCATTATAAATTTGTAAACCCTGTAATAATTATTTATCATTATTCATTTCATTATTTTTTTTAGGAAATAAAGAGTTTTCTGCATTATCGATTTTGATTTGTGGGTTATACCTTGTCTATCTGTTCATCGTCAGAATCTTGTTCCTTAGCGACAACAACTGTATATTTATAGAATAGAAATATATCCTCGTCACAAAGGGATTAAATTCAAAGGGATTGTCAAAGTATTTTCTTAACTTTATGAGTTACACATTAACGATTCACAACAGTACCCTTAAATCCTTTGTATGATCAGGAACAATGAAATGTAATTATTTTTTTATGTGAAAGTTGATTCGGGCCTTGTTTCTCTTTTAAGGGAGGTTCACTTAAATATACGTTAACTGTCCCTTTAAATGGGTTTGTTTAAGATCCTAGTATTGCATTGTTTAGTATCCTAGTATTGTATTGTTTAGGATCCTAGTATTGTATTGTTTAGGATCTAGTATTGTATTGTTTAGGATTCTATTATTGTATTGTTTAGGATCCTAGTATTGTATTATTTAGGATCCTAGTATTGTATTGTTTAGGATCCTAGTATTGTATTGTTTAGGATCCTAGTATTGTATTGTTTAGGATCCTAGTATTGTATTGTTTAGGATCCTAGTATTGTATTGTTTAGGATCCTAGTATTGTATTATTTAGGGATCCTAGTATTGTATTGTTTAGGATCCTAGTATTGAAGTATTGTATTGTTTAGGATCCTAGTATTGTATTGTTTAGGATCCTAGTATTGTATTGTTTAGGATCCTAGTATTCCTAAAATACAGTCTCCCATGGTCAACAGTTCTGTGCTTTCTGTTCTTCATAATAACAGGTTTTTTATCATCAAACATTTTCATAATAACAGGTTTTTTATCATCAAACATTTTCATAATAACAGGTTTTTATCATCAAACATTTTCATAATAACAGGTTTTTATCATCAAACATTTTCATAATAACAGGTTTTTCATCAGACATTTTCATAATAACAGGTTTTTATCATCAAACAGTTTCATAATAACAGGTTTTTATCATTAAACATTTCATAATAACAGGTTTTTATCATCAAACATTTTCATAATAAAAGGTTTTTATCATCAAACATTTTCATAATAACAGGTTTTCATCATTAAACATTTCATAATAACAGGTTTTTATCATCAAACATTTTCATAATAACAGGTTTTTATCATCAAACATTTTCATAATAACAGGTTTTTATCTTTAAACATTTCATAATAACAGGTTTTTATCATCAAACATTTTCATAATAACAGGTTTTTATCATTAAACATTTCATAATAACAGGTTTTTATCATCAAACATTTTCATAATAACAGGTTTTTATCATCAAACATTTTCATAATAACAGGTTTTTATCATCAATAATTTTCATGATAACAGGTTTTTATCATCAAACATTTTCATAATAACAGGTTTTTATCATCAAACAATTTCATAATAACAGGTTTTTATTTTCAAACATTTTCATAATAACAGGTTTTTATCATTAAACATTTTCATAATAACTGGTTTTTATCATCCATTATTTTCATAATAACAGGTTTTTATCATCAAACATTTTCGTAATAACAGGTTTTTATCATCAACCATTTTCGTAATAACAGGTTTTCATCATCAAACATTTTATAATAACAGGTTGTTTTTTATCATCAAACATTTTCATAATAACAGGTTTTTATCATCAAACATTTTCATAAAACAGGTTTTTATCATCAAACATTTTCATAACAACAGGTTTTTATCATCAATAATTTTCATGATAACAGGTTTTTATCATCAAACATTTTCATAATAACAGGTTTTTATCATCAAACAATTTCATAATAACAGGTTTCTATTTTCAAACATTTTCATAATAACAAGTTTTTAAAATCAATTATTTTCATAATAACAGGTTTTTATCATCAAACATTTTCATAATATCAGGTTTTTATCATCAAACATTTTCATAATAGCAGGTTTTTTATCATCAAACATCAAATTACATTAAAAATTGATTGCAATATTAGTTTTGCAATATTTTTCTTTGGCACAGAATCTGAGATTGCATCTAATGCCGGTTTTGTCCCTTTTGTATTGAGATATTGAGAAATCTATCTAAATTTTTGATTTTAAATACAACCGAGGTTGTTTATATATTCTCTATTTTCGACAGTTTTTAACCTTATAAAGGCTGGGTGGATCTGAGTCTAGAAAAACATCTTAGAGTTAAGGTTATGCATGTTCTAAGCCAACTTTTCAAGGTCAGCTCATTGAAAAAAAGTAGACTGCTTACTTTAATAGTGTTGGACGTGGGTGCTAGGAAGGGTTAAAAAAATGCCAAAAAAGGGTAGGAAAAACGTATTTTTTTTTGACAAATAATAACTTTTTATAAAACTTTTAAAAAATGTAATTTTATATCTGTAGCTTTTGTCGAAAAAAATTAATTTCTTTTAACTCGAACCGGACTTTTTACCGCCCTGTACCCTTAAGCATTAAATAAAAAATATTTACTATTCCTTAAAAGTAATGAAATTTAAAGTAATAAAACTATAAATTCAGATTTTATCCAACATTTCTTGTTTATTTAATTATTTTATGCTAGTTTTTCGATTTAATATTAGATGTTTTTATTGTTTCAGACATTATCACAGTCATATTCACGAAAACTTGTGTTCACCGCTTAACCATCAACTTAAACCAATAACCACTAGTAAGGTAATATATTTCACGCCAAACTGATAAAAACTGCACAGTTGAAATGAAAATCTGTCCCACGAAACATGACAGTTGGTGAATAGTTTTAAATGTCTTCTTCCATAATTTGTTAAGTTCTTTGATACAAAAGAGATTAATTATCATTAATATAAAATATAACATTGCAGTATATTTGAGTAAAAGATTGTGTTTACGAAATAAACTGCAAAAAGTTTTTAATATATATTATAATTTATGGAAGAAGACATTCAAAAAACATTCACTAATTTTCATGTTTCGTGGGACACCCTGTATTTTCTTAATTATAACTCCTCTCATTGAAGAGCTTTTAAAGAACATTAATTTTCTTTTCTCCTTCTTATTACTAAAATATAAAATAGAGGAGCTACAAGGTCACACAGTCGTACCAGTACTCTACCCTTCTCCTTCTTGTTACTAAAATATAAAATAGTGGAGCTACAAGGTCACACAGTCGTACCAGTACTCTAACCTTCTCCTTCTTATTACTAAAATATAAAATAGAGGAGCTACGAGGTCACACAGTCGTACCAGTACTATACCCTTCTCCTTCTTGTTACTAAAATATAAAATAGTGGAGCTACAAGGTCACACAGTCGTACCAGTACTCTAACCTTCTCCTTCTTGTTACTAAAATATAAAATAGTGGAGCTACAAGGTCACACAGCCGCACCAGTACTCTAACCTTCCTTCTCCTTCTGTCTAGTTTCCAGTGATTTTAATTTTTATTCTTTTATTGATACTTTTTTTAATAACTAGCTTCAGAACACTCAGGACACTAATTATTCCATCAGAGAAATGGTAATTAACACTCAGGCCACTAATTCCTTTACATAATAGATTGTAATTAATACTCAGGACACTTATATCTCCACCGGAGGGATCGTGATTAACACTCAGAACACTAATTACTCCATTGGAGGGTTAGTATTTTTCACTCAGGACACTAATTACTCCACCGGAGGGATAGTAATTAACACTCAGGACATTAATTACCATCCCTCCAGCGGAGTAATTAGTGCACTGAGTGTTAATAATTATCCCTCCGGTGGAGTAATTAGTGCCCTGAGTGTTAATTACCATCCCTCCGATGGAGTAATTAGTGCCCTGAGTGTTGATTAACATCCCTCCGGTGGAGTAATTAGTGCCCTGAGTGTTGATTAACATCTCTCAGGTGGAGTAATTAGTGTCCAGAGTGTTAATTACCATCCCTCCGATCGATGGAGTAATTAGTGTCCTTAATGTTAATTACCATCCCTCCTGTGAAATGTTTAGTGTCCTAAGTGTCAATGATCATCCCTCCAATTGAGTAATTAGTGTCCTTAGTATTAATTACCATCCCTCCGGTGGAGTAATTAGTGTCTTGAGTTTAAATTACCATCCCTCCGGTGGAGTAATTAGTGTCCTGAGTGTTAATTACCATCTATTATGTGAAGGAATTAGTGTCTTAAGTTTAATTTACCATCCCTCCGATGGAGTAATTAGTGTCCTGAGTGTTAATTACCATCCCTCCGGTGGAGTAATTAGTATCCTGAGTGATAATTACCACCCCTCCGGTGGAGTAATTAGTATCCTGAGTGGTAATTACCACCCCTCCGGTGGAGTAATTAGTGTCCTGAGTGTTAATTACTATCCCTCCGGTGGATTTATAAGTATTTAATAAAAACTGAGTGTTCCATCCGTTGGAAATAATTTTCCTCCAGCGGAGGGGACAGAATATGCCTCTGCAAACTTCAATCTCTCTTCAGAACCCAGCGTTGCCCAGGGTACTCATAGTTACTCCCACTGTTTACCCCAAGCTTGGTCGTAAATAACGATTTTAGATTTTCTTCCCTATAAAAGTAGACCCACTCAATATAGAATTTCAAACCTTTTGAGAACATTTCCATGGTTCTCCGATTTCCTCAATCAAAATTTGAGGCAAATCGGTCAAAGGGTTTCCTGAGTTATGATCGAACATACAAACAAACTAAGAAACAAAGAAACAGAGATTACAACTTTGAATACATATATACTTTTGATAAATTGTTTGGTTTAGATTTTAAGTATGATTGGTAGGGAGAGAGCTACAGTCGCCTGTAAAGAGTTTTCAACAATTCTTTTGGAAGTAAGTTTTTTTATTTTGTATTATTTTTCAATCCAATTCCTGACATAATTTCTTATTTATAAACATCTTTTTATTCTGCATGGAATGTCTGTTTATTACAATGTGCGGCCTCATTAGGTGTCCCAATCTTCCCGTTAAAGGGAGATAAATATATATAAACAGACAGACGTAAATGAAAGTTATTTTTTCTTATTTGTAACGGTTCTGACGATTCTGACTGATAAATTACAATTTCAGATTTACAAATTACAAAATTAACAAACATGAATAAAGCTTTTGATAATATATATATTTGTATGTATGTATATATATATATATAATGTTAGCAATAGCTTTAAAATAATAAAAATTATGATAATAATATTAATTTCTAGATGTATGGCCAAGGTTCTAAAGCCTCGACTTCTAAGCCGACAAAAGAAGTTTTTATTGTGGATATGAAAACACACTTCCGGTTGATGGAACAATTGGTGGAGAACGAGAGCATTATCCTACATCATGTACTTTCATGTTTACCTCAGGTTTGTTAAATATTCCAGAACAGTAACAAACAAAACATTTTTCTACGTCAACCTGTCCATTAAATGTTCTGTCCATTAAGTGTCATGTCCATTAAATGTCCTGTCCATTAAATGTTCTGTCCATGAAATTTTCTGTCCATTAAATGTTCTGTCCATTAAATGATCTGTCATAAAATGTCCTGTCTATGAAATGTCCTGTCTATGAAATGTTCTGTCCATGAAATGTTCTGTCCATTAAATGTTCTGTCCATGAAATGTTCTGTCCATTAAATGTCCTGTCCATTAAATTTTCTGTCCATTAAATGTCCTGTCTATGAAATGTGCTGTCTATGAAAGGTTCTGTACATTAAATGTCCTGTCCATGAAATGTGCTGTCTATGAAATGTTCTGTCCATGAAATGTTCTGTCCATGAAATGTGCTGCCCATGAAATGTTCTGTCCATTAAATGTCCTGTCCATTAAATGTTCAGTCCATTAAATGTCCTGTCCATTAAATGACCTGTTCATGAAATGTTCTGTCTATAAAATGTTCTGTCCATGAAATGTTCTATCCATGAAATGTTCTGTCCATTAAATGTTCTGTCCATGAAATGTTCTGTCCATTAAATGTTCTTTCCATGAAATGTTCTGTCTATTAAATGTTCTGTCCATGAAATGTTCTGTTTATGAAATGTGCTGTCCGTGAAATGTTCTGTCCATAAAATGTTCTGTCCATGAAATGTTCTGTCCATGAAATGTTCTGTCCATGAAATGTTCTGTCCATGAAATGTGCTGTCCATGAAATGTTCTGTCCATAAAATGTTCTGTCCATTAAATGTACTGTCCATGAAATGTTCTGTCCATGAAATTATGTCCATGAAATGTTCTGTCCATGAAATGTTCTGTCCATGAAAGATGCTTTCCATGAAATTTTCTGCCCATGAAATGTTCTGTCCATGAAATGTTCTGTCCATGGAATGTGCTGTCTATGAAATGTTCTGTCCATGAAATGTTCTGTCCATGAAAGATGCTTTCCATGAAATGTTCTGTCCATGAAATGTGCTGTCTATAAAATGTCCTGTCCATGAAACATTATTTATATGAAATGTTTTATCTACAGTGGTAGGAATTATATCAACACAATGAAGACGACTGTCGATTTCATTTTTGATTTATATCAATCTGTTAAACAGGATGGATACCCATACATTGAAGTCAAGACTCAAGAGAAGCTGCGTCAATTTGAAAAGCTTCTCTTTGATTACTTGTAAACTTTTTACCAATCAAAAATTAAATAAAAAAGTTATCTTCATTGTATTGATATAATCGCTCACCACTGAATGACGCATTTTTCTATGAAATATTCTATTCATGATATTTTTTGTCAACCATTGATACTTTTCATATCAAACTTGTTGAAAGGGACTGTCCGCGTAATTTCATTTAGAGACTTACATCCCAGATTATAAAAAATGATGGCAATATCCGTGTTTTTCTATCAGAAAATTGATAAATTTGAACTGCATTTTCTTGACTTGCAGATTTATGCAGTAGAGAGAGGGAAGCATTTGTTGAATAAATCTCTTTTAAGATAGAAATACGAAGATATCTTCGTCAGATTAATATTTACAGGTTACCATTGTGAATTGTGCATGTAAATCTAAAATTGAAGGGTTACTTGAAATCACGCCAACAGTCCCTTAGTAAATGTTTCCCTCAGGTTCCTGGATTGTTGAATAAAAGTCAGTTGAAGGAGGGGAAGGAAGGAGTTCCAAGACTGATTGGACAAGTCAAGTAAAAACTAGTTTTTTCTTCATTCTTTAAATATTTTTCCTTTTTTTCAAAGACACCGGAAAATGAAAGGTGGTATTCGCCAAGCCCAAATTTAATTTGTAATCAAATAGTATCAATATTTTTTCATCTTATGTTTGAGTAATGAGAAAATTATAAAAAATATTCTTTGCTCGCAGCGGAGAATCCAGAGTGAAATTCCCCTTTTGCTCTCGTATTCTGACGGGAGACATCCAGAGGCCGTATTATGTTGTCCTCCAAAGTACACAGATCATATGCAGCTTTATATAAGTGACCCGAAAAAAGATTGATACCATTAGATTCCAAATGCTATACACTCTTTAATTTTTTGCTAACACATCCTGGATTCGTAAATTTTTTTTTAAATTTAAATTTTAAATTTTCCAGGTTGAAAAATACGGAAAATTTTTTTCTAGGTTGAAATAGTAACCACTTGCTTTGCCATTGACCCAGTAAATATATTTTTTTGTCAAACCCTGTCTAGAGCAAGGGGGGGGGGTCAAACTATTAAATATAAAGTTAAAAGGACTGTTATTGAAAAATGAAAGTGGATATAGGATGAAACATAATTAGAGCATAAGTTGATCGGAGCACTGCTTTTATTTCTATCATATAAAAAATGTTCTCACTGTTTTAACTTCTATATTTACTGAGGGGCGTTTATAATCTATCTAAATAAATTGTCTTTGAAGAAAAGTCTGTTAGAAATAAAAATGTGTTAATGGATTCATAATTGATTTCTGTTTTTTTATACTCCTTTTCATGGTCCATATAATTCCATCTCTCATCCCGCATGGGATCGGACTTAAAAGTGCATTTTGAAACAGAAAGTACTCTTTTTGTGTCACTGTGAACTTTAGCAAGTTTTTTTTGTGTACGCGCGTGTATGGGTATTGCATTTGGGGCGTTAAAAGATGCAAATATCAGTAACCAATATTAAAGATATTTTATGATATACAGTAAAATTATGACATGCAGTATAGATTTTTTTAACAACTATGGTTATTTCTGTCCGTATATCAATTAATCAACATTTGGGATTGTATTGGATGGAATTATACTGGGGATAGGGATTTTTGGTATTTTCCCAAAGGCATATTCCCAAGGGCGACTCCCCAAGTGACAATTTCCCGAGTGGCTATTTCCCAAGCGGCAACTTCCCAAAGGTTAGGTTAGGCCTTCTGAGACGTCGCAGGCTGCAAAGAGGGTTAAGCACTGCGGCTAGGATGGGGTGGGGGGCCGAGCGCCAAAGTGAACGCAGTGCAGTTGGAAGACGACAATTTATGTCCCAAGTATGTTAGAATAATATTGCGGGGCCCTTACAATCTTTTTGTACACAGTAAATAACTGGACTCCATTTGCTTTCAAACTTGCACTTCTAACTAATTTGAAATTAAAATCTACAAAATAATGTTAAATAACGAAAGTAAAAAAGGCCTTAATGATGACTGGGGAAAAATTAAGATTACTGTTCAAGCCTGTAATCATAAATAGTGATCGAAAAATGGCTAGCTCTTGATAAATATTTTAATATCGTCTTTATTTCATTTTTTAGAATTAGAAGTGAATCAGAAATTTAAATGTTTGTTGAGTAAGGTCTGAATTTAAAAAGTTTTTGTGAAAAAGTTTAGTTTTTTAGAATGTTGCAAGTTGAATTTTAGAATCAAAACTTGTAAGGTTCAAGCAGGGTTAAAGCTATTTGTGGAGATTTTATATATGTCTAGATGTCCGTTGCTAAGAATGATATACTGGTGTGTTTGTATCATAAAGTTTTATGAGAATAAGTTTTTAATCTGGTAATTTGCAAGTTTTCATAACGACGACATTGAAAATCGCAAACTATTTCTAGTCTTTACTTCATAAAAGGGTCCCGCAACAAAAATTTGGAAAGTTTAACCAAATAAATAATAGCTAATGACCCAACTTGCCGTCTCTTATTCTGTCTGTTCGACTTTAGAATTTCACTTTGGCCGAGCGCTGCGACTAGAACAGTTTAGGGGGTCGCACGCTGCGGCTAGTTCAGACTTGGTAAGCTGCCGCTTGGGAAATTGCCACTTGGGAAAATACCCTATGTAAGTTGCCGATTTGGAAGAAGCCTTTGGGTAAGTACCTAACATCATTATATTGACCGCTGCTCATTTTTGCTTTTTCGTAAATTTTTCCTTTTCAGGAAGAAGATGGGAGAATTCTACCACGATATTCTTTGGAGAAATGTCGGTCAGCTGGCAGAGGAAACTCTACTCTGGGATGGGGGGAAAGAGAGGTAAAATTAACCCTAGGAAGGAGAGGTAATATTAACCCTAGGAAGGATTTGTAATATTAACTCTAGGAAGGAGAGGTAATATTAAACCTAGGAAGGAGAGGTAATATTAACCCTAGGAAGGAGAGGTAATATTAACTCTAGGAAGGAGAGGTAATATTAAATCTAGGAAGGAGAGGTAATATTAACTCTAGGAAGGAGAGGTAATATTAACCTTAGGAAGGAGAGGTAATATTGACCGTAGGAAGGAGAAGTAATATTAACCCTAAGAAGGAGAGGTAATATTAACTATAGGTGGGAATTATGATTTTCTAAAAATATCAAGAAACGACAAAACCCGGTAATTTGAAATGACAAAAATATGTAACGGATTATTGCAAAAAAATGTAAAGGATGATTTCAAAACAAGAATTTATAAAGATCATTGCAAAAACAAGAAGAGGATGTTTGCAAAATAATATTTAGCATCTTTGCAAAAATAAGGAAAGTATCATTGCAAAAATAAGTAAAGAATCACTGCTAAAATAAGTAGAGGAGCATTGAAAACTAGACATGCAAAATAATAAAATTTTTGATTTTGAAAAATGATGAATTAGGATCAGAATTTTAATCAATTAATCAATATCTAAAAATTTCAGAAATCCTGTTGGTTTAATCCACCCTAGAGTATCTCTAGCCTTCAATACTTTGCTCAAAGAACATCTCAGCGCTCAATTTGGAGGTATAGTCAAGTTTATAAACAGGGTTACCCACAAAGAAGAAGACTGCAAAGACGACCAGAAACTATTCAAGGGTAAAATTACGTCTTCTACCTTGAGATTAGTCTCTTTATTATTATTAATTCTGTACAGTCGTCTCTGAAGTCTCATCTTTGTGAATAACCCTGTATATACAGAGAACTATATAAAAAGTCGTCTTTAGAAAGTATTCTATTAGAAACGTCATTAAGGATATTAAAATTTTAATACTTTTTCAAAATATTGAACAAAGCCGACCTTATGTCGCTTTACACTGAAACTGCGGAATGAGTATTGTCTCCGCTCTTTCTTTTTTTATTGTAAAATTTCACTTTGCACCATTAATTGAAGGTTATACTGTAATCATTATATAATTATATTTAATATTAATATTGATTTTATTATTATTAAGACTATAGTACGTGTGTCAACTCTATAAAAAGAGGAATAGAAGGAAAACCATAGAAATATATAAAACTGAGAGTTTTTGTAATAATTACAACTTAACTATTTCTAACAAAGTTCCCTGAACAATTTGAGAGATATATCAGTGTCAACATATAACTACATAACAACAACATAAAGACATTTATTCTATAATTTTTTACTGTTCTATTCAAATAATATTTACTGCTTCATACTAAGAATTCCATCTCTAATGCCGATTGGATCGGATTTAAAGGGAATTTGAGGGTAAACTAAATAGCCTAATATCCTAAATTAGTTTACCATGAAATTACCCAAATAAGTGAACGGCCCCTTTAAAAGTACATTTTGGGACGTAAAATACACTTTCTGTGCCGCTGTCAAAGAATTATAACGTAAAGATAGTTATTTCAGAGGTGTACGCGTTTTTAGTACTGCAGTGCAGTGTACTGTCTCTGGGCGGTAAAGTAAACACAAGACGGATGTCACAGCCTGACATGGGAACCATCTTTCACATAAAAAATCAATGAAATATTCTGGTCATAGGAAACTATTAAGTGAATCCTCCTCGGATACTGTTCTAGTTTACAAACACCGCCCAGAGAGAACTGGTTTCAACATGTACGCAGAGTATATGCAACAGCAATTATCTTTCCTTGCCTCATTAGCTTGGGCCATTGTAAAATTACGCAATTTTTTTTGTGTTCATGAACAACACTTTAGAAATGTGTACTGCCTTAGGGGTGTTGAAAATTTAAATATCAGTGATCAATTTTAGAGATAAATTATGATAAATAGAGAATTAACACTGCCTTGAAGTATAGGTTTTACAAGTATGGAATTTTTTCTACAACTTGAATTCGTACTTCTATTTGTTTAAAACAACAACATGGACCGCATATCAATCAATCAACATTTCGAAACATATTGGATGGAATTGTATGGACATTGGACGGCCCTGTATTTTTATACATACTTTTTCTAGATGGATATCCGTCCTTGATTCTTCCTGCAGTACATATCATTATAGAAACCTTCAGTATTCATGCTGTATCCGCGTCCTGGGACCTTCAGGTAAATAAAAAGGCTGAATGAAGAAGCCCCCCCCCCCCCTCCTTATATATATACATATGTTTTGCTTGTCTGTTTGTTTGCATCAATATATAGAATCCATAAACGTCCACACGGTTTAACGGATCGGGTACCGAATTAAGGAATTGCAGAGGTCACTGAACTACCTATATAGCCGGTTCAAATCCTGAATCACCGATTCAGATTCTCATGAATCTTTAACTTAGCTCAAATTCATTATTCGGTCTAGGGGCTATCTCGTAGCTCTTCTAAAACTTTATTCAATTATATTTTAGAAATCTAAAATATTTTTGTTCTTCTCATATCTCTTTAATAAAAGAAGTTATTACTTATGAAGTGATGTTAACTTTGGTTTAGTATTTGCTTTTAATATTATGATGTACGAAAAAGAAAATGTTCAGAATTAAAAATAATATTGTTGCTATCAATTAGAAAATCCTCAAAAAAAAAACTTTTCTTAGGTTTTGCGGAGTTTAGCGCTTTCAATCCGTCCGAAACCTCAACGTGTTCTTCAAGACGACCTCTCCCTTGCCACTCTGGCCGGCAGCTACTTCAAGAAAACAATTAATGTAAGCTTTCATTTAAAGGGACTTAAAGCGCAATTTCATGTGACCCTCCATGCAAAGATGACAATGACCGATTTACAACAGCATTATGCTAGGGTTAAATACGTTCAAATCTGTCCGCTCTCGGAGTACACGTGTATGGGGAGGATTTGTATATTAAATTTTACTCCGTTTTCCCAGAACCGTACATTAACGATAAAGTATTGCTCTGTAAAAGACTGTTATAGTACGTCTTCCTGTAAAATTGGAATCCTGCAATTGGAAGTAATGGATTTTAATAGTTACATGGAAAACAAATCTCCATATAAATATTTTCAGAAATCACCCCTGGGTACTGTAATATACACATTGACCTTTGGAAGTGAAGTATGGCCTGTACACTAAGTAAAGGTTTAGCGTACATCATCACTTTATATACTATAACCTCGTTGAAGTTTTCATTTAATCAAATTTATGATCTCTGGCTATTTTGAAAGTGTTTCGTAAAAAACATTTTAAGCCGGATAAAACAAGATTTAAGACAGTAATATTTGATATATCACACTCACATTACAAATCCACAGAAATCTGATGTCAGAAGTAATTTAGGGTGAACACTATAAATATCTAAAACTTATTTTATCCAAATAATTGAACCATAAATGAATTGTGAATGTGCACTGTGACATTAAAATCCCGTAAATGTTAATGTATCTGTTTTCAAAAAGTATTTCTGATTTAAATCCACAATTTTATAGCCTGTACTTGAAAGATAATTTTTCTCTCTGTTTAGGTATTTCTGAGCCCAAAACTTTAAATTGGGCAAAGAATTATAATGTAAAGATAGTTATTTCCAAGGTTGTAATGCAATGGGGAAGTAGGCAGTTTTGTCGATATCAATATTTTTGTTAGAAAATACTATTTTATTCGGTTTTTTTTCATATTCTCTATTTTTTATTACCTTAAATCAAGAACTACACAAATGTTAAGACCCAAAAAAGGATAATCGGTAGATTCGTTCAACGATACTCTTTTGAATTTCGGGCTCTGTGGACAAAGAACATTTATTAACTAACAGTACGATATATACTGTCATCCATGACTACACTAACTAAATATTAGAAAACAATTAACAATTGTCAGTCACTTATAGACAGGGAAACCCAAAAAGTATAAGATTTTAATGCCGACCTGAAACTCTTGAAATATAATGATAAAAAGGTTGAATTTAGACTTTTGTCTGTAATTTTGGTTTTATTAAGGTAAATTGCATGATCTGTCAAAGATAGAAACAATTGTGTGTATTTATTTATGTTTATTTATGAGAAAAGAGTAAACAAATTCCGAACACTCGTTTTTAAAGTCTCATCCTTTGTGGATAACCCTGTATCTTTCTCCATGAAAACTAGCTTTTCGATTGAAGTCAACGTCAGAAATGGAGTCTGTGAAAAGAAATAAAAGTTTACGTAAAGCTCGTTCGTTCTACGCTCTAAATAAGAAATTTCAGGAAAAATTTAATATTCTGTAATACAGATTAATGTATTTCAGTCTTTGACATTAAATCAAATATGATTTGGAACCCTCAATTTGACTAGATAATATTTTCTCTCTTTTTTCACAAAACTTTATACAAAGTTACTCCTGTATTATGGATTTCAAGGTTTCGCTTATGAAACGGAAGTTTATAAAAGTTTCTTGCAGAACATAAAAAAATAATCGTTAATGCCTCGTTAACGTTTGACACTGTTAATTATTTCTAAAATATTTTCCATTAACGCCGTTAATAATATTGAGATTGTTAACGAAAGGTAAAAATAACGAACGTACCGTTCTTCGCTAAATAACAAACGGCTACCTAGCGAACGGCTTAAACTAATTGTTAAAGAACGTTTTAAAAAGTCAGAACATGCCCAGCCATATTCAAGACAAGGAAACACTGAAGCTGTTTTTAATTTTTTCAAATTTTTGTTCAGAGTTTGGTTCACTTTAACAACCTGTGTTTGCCTGATATAATGAATGATATTGTATCTCATGGTGTTCATGATCCAGAGGAGTTTCCATTCCTAGAGGAACTTCATGTTCTACGCAGACTCAAGGTAGACCTTGTACACTGCGCAAGTGCACAAGTGCGCATGCGCATTTTAATAAAGTTTAGATTTCTAAATGTATTTTTTTCCTTCCTGATTTTGATGTTTTATTTGATTTTGTTGTTGAATGAAATTTTTTAATTGTCGTTTTTGGGCTTCAATCTTATTTTCACTACAGTGGTCGGTGATTATATCAATACAATGAAGACAACTTTTTATTAATAATAATTTGATCGCTAACAAGAATTTTTGAATTACAAGTTTACAAGTAAACAAAGATAAGATATTAATTAAAAACTTCTCTTTCTTTAAATATTTAAGTGTTCTGACGTTTGAAAGTTTGCAGAAAATAAAAATTGAAATAAGATTTTGTCTTCATTGCATTGAGATAAAAGACGACGACTGTAAACAACGAATATTTGAAAATATCAAACTTATCAGAATCATTTCGAAATCCCATTTAAAAATTCTCTATATCTATATCTCTATCATCTATATTGAAGAGTAATTTAGTAAAGATTTCGAAGATGGACAAAATGTTAGAGGTTTATTACAAAACGCTCCCCCCCCCCCCTGTATAGGGTTAAATTGAAAATAATTCTGCAGAATGGTTTTGATATTTGTTAAATACGTTTCAGGTTATCTATTAAATTATTATTATTATTAGTTAGAATTATTTATCATGTTTTCTTAACAACAATTATACTTAAACTTCCCTTGACCAGGGGTTGATATAAGGGTGAGCATTGAAGTAATGACTCACCCCTGGAAAATTACATTCCTCCCTCTAAAGCTACGGAAAATGGAAATGAAATTCTAAGAATTGGCTCACCCCTAGTAAATTCAGCTGTATCCATCACATGCCATCAAAAGCGTTTTTAGTCCTAATACTTCACCTCAACAACTTGATATTAGTAAACAAATCGCTAACGTACTGCAGGCAACCTTGTACACAGTACAGAATTGGGTAGAGAGTCGATCAGCTGAGTATATTCAATCCTGGAGGGTTGGAGACTTCTTTATAATTAATCATGCAGATCTTGCCAGGATATATCCTTCATTCGACCTTTTACAGGTAATTTACAGTTAAACCATAAATAAGCCATACATCGAAAGAATTTATCAAATGTCGTCTTGACAATTTTTCGATGGCTTCTTTACTATTTTACTTAAACCTCAGTATTTGCGAAAATAAATAAATAGCCTATGAATATGCGGGAATAGTTTTAAAGAACTCCATGTTATAATCCTTAAATCAAAAAACTAAATATTTGCAACATTCCTATCAGAGAGTGAAGAATACGGCATTTGATGAATTCTTTCGATGTAAGGCTTATTTAGGGCTTAACTGTACAACAACAATAACAATAATAATAATAATAATAATTTTAACATTACTAACTAGCTGAAATTTCAGTCCATTCGGTCCAGCCGTTTGGCCGCCTATACGCAACATATGTATATACGAATGTCTTGTTCTATTATATAGATAATAATGATACTACTACTACTACTACTACTACTACTACTACTCCTACTACTAAATAATAATAATAATAATAATAATATTAATAATAATTGTAATACAAATAATAATCATAACAATAATGACCGAGTACCCTCTCTAACTCTACTTCTATATATGATATAAAATAACTCTAGATATGCTGGCATGACCGAGTAGCCCCTCTAATTCTACTTCTATAAATGATATAAAATAACTCTAGATATGCGGGCATGACCGAGTAGCCCCTCTAACTCTACTTCTATAAATGATATAAAATAACTCTAGATATGCGGGCATGACCGAGTAGCTGCGTCTAACTCTACTTCTATAAATGATATAAAATAACTCTAGATATGCGGGCATGACCGAGTAGCTGCGTCTAACTCTACTTCTATAAATGATATAAAATAACTCTAGATATGCGGGCATGACCGAGTAGCTGCGTCTAACTCTACTTCTATAAATGATATAAAATAACTCTAGATATGCGGGCATGACCGAGTAGCTGCGTCTAACTCTACTTCTATAAATGATATAAAATAACTCTAGATATGCGGGCATGACCGAGTAGCTGCGTCTTACTCTACTTCTATAAATGATATAAAATAACTCTAGATATGCGGGCATGACCGAGTAGCTGCGTCTTACTCTACTTCTATAAATGATATAAAATAACTCTAGATATGCGGGCATGACCGAGTAGCTGCGTCTTACTCTACTTCTATAAATGATATAAAATAACTCTAGATATGCGGGCATGACCGAGTAGCTGCGTCTAACTCTACTTCTATAAAGCTGTTTACTCATGTACAGCAGGCTATAGCTCTACAGATATATACCGTGCAGCAGAAAATAAAGGTACTTTTATCACACAGATTTTATACATCACATGTTTGAGGGGAGACAATTCTGAAAAAGTAAGCTTTAATATTGTATTTCATAAACATATGTCAAGCATTACAGAGATTATATCAGATCTAAAAGCATTAAATATATTTACAATAAAAATTGTCTATTTATTTATTTATTTACACATTTACACATTTTTTAGAGATTTGTTTACTTTAAAATATTCTGAAAACTTTCCCGAGCAATCCATTTAATTTCTTAGCTGAGAAATGCAATTGCAGGGGCTTAATTGAAATTCTGCAGAACTGAAAGATTATTTATAATGAAAAAAAAGGTTTAGGATGAACTTCAATCAAATAATAATTATTTTATGAATTTATACTACTCCCTTTATACTTTTTGTGATATCTATAACATTTAATACATTTTTGGAAAGCCTTTGGGCTCTACTTTGATAATCTGCAGAAAAAATAGCAAATTTGCAAAATTTCAAAAATTTATTGCTATATCAATTTATTATGCAAAAATGTGCACATAAACGTGCGCGAATTATAATATGTAACAATGTAGACGACTGTAGATTTTAATTTTGATTTAAATCAAGCTGAATACACCCTAACATACAAGTCAAGAGAAGCTGTCAATTAAAAAAACTTCCATTTGATTAATTTTATATTTGTATTCGAAAAAAGCTTGTTATTAATCAACATTTAAATAAAAAAGTCGTCTTCATTGTATTTTTATAATCGCCTAACACGGGGAATTCAAATATGCCAAAGTATGCAATATTTTTATTCAAAGAAAACTGAAAATGTGGAAATTCTTTTTTAAGACACCTGTGCAAAAATCTATGCAAATTTTTTTCGCACAAATTGTGCAATCTGCCTTTTTTTGTTCAAGGCTTTCCAAAGAGATGTCAAAATTCAATGACCGAAAGTAGGTCTAAAGATTGATTAAGTCTGGTAAAGGTAAAACAGGCATTAAGACAGTATACCTAAGGACCGAGGCAGTAGTTATAAAGCCCCGCTTTGGGCCTAACATGAGGGGCATGTTTTAGTTAGAAAAGTAAAAAATTGGAACAGCCTCAGACCAATACTTTTTTTGTTATCCTGAAAAACGTCAGGGTGGGGTGGGGTCCCTTTCACGCCCCTCCCCCCCTAAAGCATCAAACACAATTTGTCCCACAAAACATTTGAAAATTGGTTCAATCGCTGAAATCCAACTATTTAGGTAAAAATTGTTTGCCTTAAACCGCTAGGTGTTACATTTATAAAAAATTATTTGGTAAATATATGTGCGTCTCTCATGTATGCCGAGTCCATTAGCGCCTGATCCAATCAGGGTTCAGTGATGTGTTTGTTGTCTATTCTGAACCAATGAAATTGCATGCCGGTAACATCTATCTTTCTATCTATCTCATCACCCAATCAGATTATGAATCCTTCAATCGGCGTTATCAGCGTGTTGCTCTCATAGCCCCCCCCCCCCCCCCCCGTATACGCCTCTGACAATACCTCTGTTTCTAGAATCTACCTGAAGAAGAGAACGAGAATATGTGCCGTGTTTGCAGAACATTTAGTTTAGCGTGTTTACAAAATGTCTTCCCTCCACAAAAACATTGGAATAAGTAATATTTGAAATAATAATTTGCATACAGTGAAACCCATAAAACTATAATATGCATACTTGCATAATTGCAATATTTTGTATTTATTTGACTAAATTCAACAATATATTCCACAGCGCGTGTTATATGCCCAACTTTTTCTTTAATTAAGCACAGAAAGAAATAAAGAAATAAAGAAATAAAACCTAGAGTGAACTTTTCCTCTCTATATAAAGTGTTGTTAATCATTTTCATCGTTTAAAAACAGGCTTAGTAAAACTTTCAAGATGTTTCAATTTGCTTTTATTAACAAAAAATTGAAAAAAAAAGATCCAACAAAGATCATTTCAACATAATTGCTTTTTGCATGGTTTTCGGGCCGTTTTTTTGCATATACAAGATGTCTCTGAAAAAAGAGTGTTTAAGCTTTTTGGCCTATTAAACATCATTGTTTTGTTTTAAAAAGTGCTTTCAGTAGGTGCAATACCATAATGGGGGGGATCAAGGTCAAGTCAAGGTCAAGTCAAGGTCAAGTCAAGGTCAAGTCAAGGTCAAGTCAAGGTCAAGTCAAGGTCAAGTCAAGGTCAAGTCAAGGTAACTGAATGATGTTTAGACCCTCTGTGACTCTTGGCTGGAGCATATTTATCAGAAGAAGATAAAGTTTAGTGAAGGAGGAGCTAAACAATTGGCTTTGGATTTCTCATTTCTGAGGTAAACAAAATGAAATAAGATTAATGAAAATCCATTAAAAATAAATTGTACAATTTGACAGAAAATGTGCCGTTTTACTTTAGATTGATGAAACTAACTAAGGTCCTTTTTGGATAAAAATGCTCAAATTCATTTCTTAATCTTTCATCAGTTTTTTCATACAATTAAAAATATGAGAACTCTTTTTTCTCAATTTCATTTAGATTCTTGTTTTTTGTTGTGTAGATTAAAACACTAATTTAAGCAAGAAAAAAAATCTTCAAAATCAAGCAAGATGGGAAGCATAAAAACACAAATAAAATTACAAAAGAAAAGATGAAAATTAACATATATGGAAAATTTTTTTCCACTGATGGGGTTATTTCGTAATTTTTTTTGGAATTGATAAATGTAACAAATATTAATTTTTTTCTGAAAAAATAATATTTATTTGTTTAGAAAATGGATTGATGATAGTACACATTTAAGAGAAGAATCAAAAAGGTATTTGTAGTCATAAAATACCAAATCATATATGCAGTGATGGCTGGGGGAGGGCCTCCACCTCCCTTGAAAACTAGGATGCCACCGCCCCCAAAACCTCCATGCTCCCTTGAAAACTAGGATGCCCCCGCGCCCCAGAAAAGTTTGGGGCACAATTAGAGCGAGGAGGAACCTTGCAGTCCCTTTTATTTAATTTTCAACAATGAATTAAAAGAAATATCCCTTGGGGGCAACTTAATCAGGGGAAATCAGCCATTATTTTTTATTTAATAATCGTTCTCTTCTATCAGGGGAAATTTGAAGGACCACATTTCCTCCTCCCGCCCCTGACCGTGTGAGGGGTTCCATTCCCTGCAAAAAATATCGTAAGCCGCGTAAGCTGCATAAATTTTAAATATATTTACACACCAATTTTGGTCTTTTCTTTGTTTGTTATGATTTTAAGTTGTTATGAAAATATAGAAGTAAATATAGTTTCTAATTCATTTTGATTTTCATTTTAAAAAAAGCTTTCAACATTTCAGTAAAAAGCTCTCTGTTTGTTATGCTTGAAAAAATTAAATTGATCTTATTATCTAAGGGCAAAATGTTTTAGAATTTCAATAATTTTCATGATAGCTAAATTCTCTTATTCTACAAACTCTACAGACACATACAGACTTTAAAAACATAAGCTCTATGTACCTACTACTACTAATATAAAGTACTACTTTAGGTACCTTCTTCTTCTAAAAACCCTACTCTAGATACCTACTACTACTATATAAACCCAACTCTAGGTACCTACTACAATACTGTAAAGTATAAACCCTACTCCAGGTACCTAATACTTCTATGGAGTATAAACCCTACTCTAGGTACCTACTACTACTATAAACCCTACTCTAGGTACCTAATAATTCTATGGAGTATAAACCCTACTCTATGTACCTACTACTACTATAAACCCTACTCTATGTACTTAATACTGCAATAAAGTATAAACCCTACTTTATACTCTAGGTACCTACTACTTCTATATACCCTACTCTAGGTACCTACTACTAATATAAACCCTACTCTAGGTACCTACTACTTCTATATACTCTACTCTAGGTACCTACTACTTCTATAAACCCTACTCTAGGTACCTACTACTGCTATAAACCCTACTCTAGGTACCTACTACTTCTATAAACCCTACTCTAGGTACCCACTTCTGCTAAAAGCCCTACTCTAGGTACCTACTACTTCTATAAACCCTACTCTAGGTACCTACTACTACTATAAACCCTACTCTAGGTACCTACTACTTCTATATACTCTACTCCAGGTACCTACTACTTCTATATACTCTACTCTAGGTACCTACTACTACTGGACTCTATCCGGCAATGTGAGGGAGTAGCTCAGCTGCTGCAGAAGAGTAGTGGGAAGGAGGTTCCTGTTAAACCTAATAAAGGGAATAAGATTGCTCCAGAAGGTGATATATTATATATATATATATATATATAGTATATATATATATATATATATATGTATATTACAACCAGATAAACAAGTTGCGTTGCCGCAAGTCTATGTTTGTGAGTAAATTGCTGGATGGAGGCTATACGGGTTATAAATAACGACCACATGCTTTTGAAAATAATGAAGATTTTCGTTATTTTTTCTGCTTAAAATTGGCTGAAACCTACCGAAAATAAAGAATAGAGTTTTCTTTTAAAGTTTTGATGTTTTTTTATGTAATTCGTCCTGCTGTTTTCTCCTGAAAAAAATGTATTAGCCAACGACTCGTTAAGGGCTGGCGCCATTAATAATTTCTAAAATATTTTGAGTTAACATCTTTATTTTTATTGAGATTGATGCGAAATGTGTGCACGTCCGTACGTATTTATTCCATGAACAAAAGAAAGAGGTTTAAAAGACGACATTTGAACTTGTATTTAATCAGATGAGGTGGTGGAAGACGACTCACCTGTTGCTCATATCTTAGAGGTAAAGTAATTGTAAACAGTTATGTTAAAATTTAAAAAGAAATAATAATTACAATTTATAATAATAATAATAATAATTATAAACACATTTTGTATATTTTAGTTACTATATTATTGTCCATTTATCTCATGGGAAAAAAATAATTAGAAAAAATTTTTTTTCAGAGAATTAATTGTAATTGTAATAATCAAATGTTTTTTTTCAAATAACATGCTATTGTAAGTGCATTTATTCAGGGGTACCCAGAATTTATACTTTTTCCTTATATTTATCACTCTCGGCAACTGTAAACAGAGTCGCACTTAGGGGGGGGGGGGGCTTTTGTAGCTAAGCCCCATCTAACCCTGGTCAGGGAAATCTATGGTTTTCAGTTATTTTTGGGGTCCCAACGGGTTCTGAGCCCCCCTCCTTCCTGGAAAAAAGAGTAACAAAGACCTTGAGTTTTTGCCACAAACTCTGATTTTCTAATCCCTATTTTTTGCAACCCAATGTCATAGACCTAAGATATATCAAACTATAAATTCTGTTAGATAAAATGATTTAAGTTTAAAATATCAAAGGTTTACATCGTCAGGTTGCACGGATATACGAATCATAAAGTTGTTTCAAAGATTCAGTTTCTTTGTTCGAACTATAGGGTGTCCCAATAAACATGGGAATTCAATGACGAATTCGATATCGTCTTTTCAAATGATTCTTTGATATAAACTGTTTTTGTTTCAGAACTGGTTCGAATTCTAGTGGTGGTATGAGTCTTCCTTTCTGCTGTTGAAGAAACAAAGAAAACGTGGTTTTTACTGTCGTCGTCACATTTATCAATACAATGAAGACGACTTTCGATTTAAATTTTGAACTATATCAAGCTGTTAAACAGGATGGATATACAGGGTGTCCCACGAAACATGACAGTTGATGAATAGTTTAGAATGTCTTCTTCCATAATTTGTTAAGTTGTTTAATACCAAAGACAATAATAAAAATATTAAATAGGGGTCATATTATAGTAAAATTAACTTCAAAGTAAAATATATTTGAGCAAAAGATTTTTTAAACGAAATAAACTGCAAACAGCTTTTAATATCTAAGACAGTGCATGGAAGACGACATTCAAAACTATTTACCAACTGTCATGTTACGTGGGACACCCTGGACGTAACAATAGAAGTCATGGAGAAGCTGCCAATTAGAAAGCTTCCCGTCGATTACTTGTAAACTTGTAAATTGAAAAATTAATAATCAAAACTTACTAAAAAAGTCCTTTTCATTTTATTGATACAATTTCCTACCAACAAAACAAGACAACACTCGGAATCTTGTTTTTATTCGATTTTCCACATAACATTATTATTGATGAGAACGGGTAGTAAAATGAATTAAATTGATTGGTTTTTGGCATTTTTTTACTCTCAGGGTCAAAATTTGGGAAAGCTAAAAACATTTTCCTTAAATTACTTTTTCTTAAAAATTAGTTTTTAGTTTGCCTAATGTTGATCCTATGATAAAATATATGCAAAAAACGAGCCATCAATGATCCTAAGACGAACGAGCTAATAAAGGGAAGAAAAAATACATTTCAAAACTTTTGTAATCTACATTTGTCATTACAGGCCAAATTAGATCCCACTAGAAGGAATAGAATAAAAAACCTGACAATTTTTTATTTCGAAAGTTAAGACTAGCAAAATGACTGATTTAAAACTTACAGGGTAATAAGTTAATTTGGTAAATTTTTTTTTATGGACAAGACAAGTTCGAGACGTTCAGAGAGTTCCAGAAATTAATTTAGATTTTGGAAAGGTTCTTACACATCACATTACTAGAAGGGTATCATTCAATTGGCGTACCGTCCTGTTTTGCCTCAACTAGTCTGTATTGTACTGTACTGCTTGCCCTGGCCAGTTGAAATTCGGCCCGGTACATGAAATGAACTGGAATGTGACCTGACTAATTCAGGGAGGTTTTCAATTATCAATCTCTTCGTATCACAATCATGATTAAAAACATGGCTTAAAATAGATGTCGTCTTTAACCAAAACTCAAAAGGCAAACAGCATTAAATTGATTATTAAATAACAAATATGCAACGGATTATTATATTTAATTCTGTCGATTAAAAATTTCATATTTGGGACCGTTAATGAAAATTGAGACAGGAAATGAAAAGTGACGCGATATGAAATAAATGACTAGCATGAAAATAAAAGATTACTGCTTGAAAATAAATGAACAATTACATTATTGGGACAGAAACTGAATCTCTAATTAGTACGACAAAAATTGAAATTTGAAATTGGGAAAAATTAAGGGACTTAAGGATTGAAAATAAAAAACCTTGATTTTGTAAATTATCTTATGGTTTTTTGTTTGTTTCACTTTCCATCAAAAAAGTTCAATTTCATCCCGAAAAAAAACCCATGAAAAATATTTTCTTCTGATCGTTGATTGCTTTTTTGTCCCACTGATTTCATTTGTCGTCCCAAAAAATCATGTTTAGTCCCAAAACTTTGAAAACTTTTCAAATTCCTTGTCTATTTTTCATTCTTCACAAAAATTTCATCAAATGCGTTCTAAAAATTCAATTTTCAATCGCAACAACAAAACATATTACTAGACAGAAGGAAAATAATATTGTCACTGTGAACTAGACAGAAGGAAAATAATGTTGTCACTGTGAACTAGACAGAAGTAAAATAATGTTGTCACTGTGTACTAGACAGAAGGAAACCTTTTTTGCCAATAATGACATTTTACAATCACAATTATTATCAATGATAAATTAAAATCCTAATCTTCAAGGTGCTGCCAACGTAATTTCAAGTGACCCTCCATTTAAAGAATTAATTCCCAGATTCCACTTTATCTGATCTATCGGGAAACTAACTCTTTGTACCGCCTTGTGACCCGCATTACCGACCTATGATTCCCCCAACAGAGGAAGGTTAGGTTACTTAAATTCCCTTGGGACAGTTATGTAAAATAACCACCCGCTCTGCGAAGTTTTTAGGAAAGAATTCGCGCATTTTCATCTCAAAAGACGATCTACTTTTTCGGGAAATTAAAAATTTTACTTAACCACGGGTTCCCTCGACCAATTTTGTCTACAAAACATCCCTCGCTGCGCTCTCCCTTAACTTCCCTGTAAAGAAGTTGTAAATAATTAAAACTAAGATTTGGTTTAATGTACGTCTACAATACCTTTAAAAATATTCATTCTTTGACGTTGTTAAAAACTTAGAAAGTGTGTAAAATGTTATCATTTGATTGACCATATTGTACAATATATAGATACCTTACAAACGTTGTTTTTTAAATATATCTTCAAAGAGAGTGTTCAATTATTTGTGTAATGTGAAGGGTATTAATAATTAAAAACAAAAATATTAATAAAGGTGTACGTGTAGTAAATGCCCCACTCCATAACGGTTTCTCAAACACACATCTCTCCAGGTATAGGGTTTCCAGTCGAAATTTTTTGCACAAAAATTGTGCAAAAATTGCGCAAAGATTTTCTTACATTTCGAGTAAAAATTGCACAAAATTTCTATGTTTTTGCGCATAAGCTATTTCACGCAAATTCGGAAGAAAATCTTGGTATTTGCGTATTTCGTTATTTCCTGCTTTTTCGTTATTTTGAGATATTTTGTTATTTCGTTATTTCCAGCTATTTCGTTGTTTCGTTTATACAAAACATGTTTATCATAACAAATTTTATTAGTGAAAGTAACCAACATTTTAACAGTGTCTAAACTATGAATATTCAAATAATTTGTAACTACATATTGTTGATAAATAAAATACTGCTATGTTAGTTGTTTTTTACTGAAACTAATTCACAGCAGACTGTCCAAAGAGTTCAAATATTAAAATCCTTCATATATAATATATGCACTATACCTTAGTTATTAATTAATAGGGATAATCTATATGGCATCCAACAAATATTACTTAATTTTGTATTCATGCAGCCCAAAAATTCCAATTTTTCGTATTCATGGGCATTAAACAATTTACATGGAAAAATGACCTGTATTCATGCGCAATATCATGAAAAGATTCTGACTTAAATTTCGTATTCATGCAAAATTTTGTGCAAAAAAATTTTTTATTTCGAATGAATGCGCAATCTTGTGCAAAACTGGTTTCGTATTGATACGAAAATGATGCGAAATTTTGTGCAAAAAAGTAATTTTGTGAAAAACCACGAAACTGCTGCGCAAGAGAATCAACTGTTTCGTGGAAACCCTATCCAGGTACAACTGAGATTCTCTTGATTATCAATGTCAACACACGGCACTATTCCGTAAACTATCAACGCCACTATACAGGGCGCGATCTTGTTAGCTATCAATGTCAAAACAGACACTGTGAACTATCAATGCCACTACCACTGGGCGCAATCTCGTAAACTATCAATGTCTCAACTAGGACACAATCTTGAGCTATCCATGCCTCAACTAGGACACGATCTCGAAAGCTATCAATGTCTCAACTAGGAACAATCTTCAGCTATCAATGCCTCAACTAGGACATATTCTCGTAAACTATCAATGTCTCAACTAGGACATTATCTTGAGCTATCAACGCCTCAACTAGGAGACGCTCTCGTAAACTATCAATTTCTCAACTAGGACATGATCCTCAACCTGTTTATTAAAACAGGAAACGATTGCTCTCTTGCAGTAAACAGTGAGGAGTTTCTGTGTCAACTAACTATATTTCTTCAGTTTTGGATTTGAATTGGGTCTTAAAGGGGGTGTTCGCGAAAAATAAAAGGGGGGTATAGGCTTTATGCGATAAAAAAGCGCTTTTGATCGCTACTAATCTTACTTCTATCTGTTGCGTCTATAAGGAGAAAATTGTTAAAGACGTCTCATAACGAATAACTTAGCGCCCATATAAATTCAGAAAATTGCAACATACAACTTAGACCGTAAAAAATGAATTTAATTTCAAGCAAATCATTCAGATATTACAACCTATAGTCATCGATTATCTTTCGCCACATTTGTATATAGTTTATATTTTATAAATAAACATGATGACTTCTATATCCTTCCGTGTTCTTCCATGCGGGATTATTTCTTAATCATGAAATAAATATTTTGTAGTATGACAGTAAAAAAAACATCTACAACCAAAAATTGCTAGTCTCGGGATATCTAAAATGTGGTCTATTCTATTATTCACCTGAAAAATTGACGGAAATGCTAGAAAAATTGTCCAGATTCCGGTTTATTAAAAATTAACAAAACTCCTATGGATGTTTGATTTCATCTCGGTCAATTTTAAAAATACAAAGCTCATCAGACTCTCAATCTTTTATGATACACTTTATGTCATTTATCAATTATCGGAAATCAAAGACGATATTCAAGTCGTCTCACAATTTCCATGTTTATAGGGACAACCTGTACGAGGGGAGGGAGGAAGGCCAACCTCAACAATTCCTAGTCCTCCGAGCCACATTCTCCTCATTTTTTTGTCCGATCCACCTCGAAATCCTCGCCCTATTAAGATTATTTTTTTTTTGTGAGTCCAATTCTTGAAGATAAATTTTTTTTTGAAAATCTGACCACGTTAGGGCATATACCATGGCTAGACTAAAGTTTTGCAATGATTTTATAATGTTGGAATCTTCAAATCAATGAGAATGATGCCAAACTTTATTTAGGTTAAAACTTAAACCTCTTCTGCATCCAAAATGGCTTACTTTTTATAATTAGAAAACTATCTCAAAGTATTAACTTAAACATAGTCTATAGTCTTTCCATTTCAAGCCATAGAAAAAAAATTATTGATTTCTGATATATTTACAATGCCTGTCACACGATTATATTCAAGGAGAAAGTAATGTTTAATTTAAATTATTTAAATCATTTCCTACAATTAATCAGTCACAAACCTATGAATTCAAACAGTTTTTAAGTCATTAAGGAAATGTGGGTGAAAATTAAGTGTAGAAACAGCTGTTTTGATTGAATTTTATAATAATTTGCGGCATTCTACGCGAAAAGATGCTTATTTGTAGAACATTGTTTTGGGAGCATAAACATTTTTTCACAAATTTAGAATTTGTATTCAATTCAATAATTCATTTATTTCCTAACGTGGACAGATTTTCAAAAAATATTCTTATCTTAAAGGATTGGACACTTAAAACAAATATTTTTGAAAGGACGAGGATTTGAGGTGGCTCGGGCGAGAAATGATGAGAATGTGGCTCGGACTAGGGACTTGTTGTGGTTGGCATCCTCCCCTCCCTGTGCAGTGTTTGAGAAAATCTCGAAACCTCGTCTTTACTAGAAATAAATCGATGCTATCACAAATAACATTATTAAATATTATTTAAGACATTTTTTTACATTTTTTATCTATCTATTACAAATGATTTAAGACATTACAATAATGATTTGCATGATTTTTCAAAGACGTTTTTCAAAACTTGGTAACTGAGTAAAATGTGACATTTAGAATCTATTCACAGAAGACTATAGATATTTAAAGTGACCTTATATTTGTATAGGAACATGTTCAATTAACAATAGTACCCATTCAATACTTTACATGACTTGACAACATATTCGATATTCATGTTGATAATATTCAGTTATGGGATTTTAAAAGTGATCCGGAGATTCAGGCAGCAGAGACAAAGAAGGAATTTGTCAGAATTTAGCAATGTAGTCTGTTTAAGATAGAAAAACGAAGATTTCTTTCTTAGTGTTACTCAGATAAAGGTTGAAAGAGTACTGTTGTGAATCAAACTTAACACTCTATTTCAGTGAAAACACTAGAATTTTACTCAATTTTCATATTGTTTTAAGAGAATGTAATAAACTCAAATTTGCATTTAGATTGGGAGATTAAGGCATAATGGAAGGGATTAAAGGCCTAGTTTTTGCGGATTCTACTGCCTGAGACAGTGCCTGGACTTTAAGCAATCCCAAGTATGCGCTACGGTCCATTCGTGAGGGTGGGATAGATACTTAGATAGATAGAAAGATAGATTGATATATAGATAGATAGATAAATCTCGAGTATAGATAGATAGATATAGATCAGAATACTAAGAAAGATGAGGAAAAGGAAACGCAGATATGCAAATTGATACAAAGATAGATTGATACTATAGATTAGATACTGTAGATAGATAGATAAATACTGTAGATAGATGGATACTGTAGATAGATAGATACTGTAAATAGATGGATACTGTAGATAGATAGATACTGTAGATAGATGGATACTGTAGATAGATACATACTGTAGATAGATGGATACTGTAGATATATAGATACTGTAGATATACATATACTGTAGATATATAGATACTGTAGATATATAGATTCTGTAGATAACTAGATGGATACTGTTGATAGATGGATACTGTAGATAGATAGATAGATACTGTAGATAGATGGATACTATAGATAGATGGATACTGTTGATAGATGGATACTGTAGATAGATGGATACTGTTGATAGATAGATACTGTAGATAAATTGTCCCCCCCCCCAAAAAAAAAGTCAACAGTAATAGATTGACATATGCGAGATTGCCAAAAGATACCTCCTGAGATTGATAGATAGATATTTACATGTACAGATCAGGGGGGAAGGATTATTTATATTTTAAAGATTTAAAGGGACTGTGTGTGTAATTTGAAGTGACCGTCCTAGCAAAGAGGACAATATCCGATTATAAAACGGTCCCTTAAACCTTTGTCTCATCAATTATATATCAATGTTTATAATTTTGAAAACTGATTATTTCAATTGTGGTTTTCTAAGAGTGACTTGCACAATTCTACCCAAGGAAAACATAAAGGAATGATCAGAATTAAACACTTTTAAAGGGAGTGTTCGCGAAAAATGAAAGGGGGTATAGGCTTAATGCGATAAAAAAAGCGCTTTTGATCACTTCTAACCTTACTTCTATCTGTTGCGTCTATAAGGAGAAAATTGTTAAAAACGTCTCATACCGAAGAACGTAGTATCCATACAAATTCAGAAAGATGCACCATACGACCTAGACCGTAAAAAAATCTATTTAATTTCAAACAAATCATTCAGATATTACACCTTATGGTCATCGATTATCTTTCGCCACATTTGTATATAGTTGATTTTTCATAATATGTTTTGATTTTCTTTTTTAAAATAACATTTAGCTTCCAACTTGTTTTCGAACATTCCTGGAAAATATGAAAATGTCGTCTTCATTACCAAAAATCCTCGAAACAGGAATAAATGTTTTTATAAGTAACTCTCAGATCATAACGATTAAAACATATTATGAAAAATCAACTATATACAAATGGGGCGAAAGATAATCGATGACCATAGGGTGTAATATCTGAATGATTTGTTTGAAATTAAATAGATTTTTTTACGGTCTAAGTCGTATGGTGCATCTTTCTGAATTTGTATGGATACTACGTTCTTCGGTATTAGTCGTTTTTAACAATTTTCTCTTTATAGACGCAACAGATAGAAGTAAGGTTAGCAGCGATCAAAAGCGCTTTTTTATCGCATTAAGCCTATACCCCCTTTCATTTTTCGCGAACACTCCCTTTAAACCTAGAAAAACGACAAGATCTTTCACATTTTTGATCAGTTAATTCTGATCTTATGTCTAACATATAGGTTACTCATCATATTAACTTTGTCGGCGCAGAAGGTCGATTTTTGACATGTGAGAGACGATTATCCACATGGACTAAATGCTGACATACACAAACTAATAAAAACCAAATTTGTTCCCTATCATTCTTCTTGTTTTCCCCCACTTCAGATTTCCCCTTATTCACCCACTAAACAAACAGACAGACAAGCCAAATTTATATATAGATAGATATATTTGTTGTTCAACGAATTTTGACTACTGAGGATCGTCATAAGACGTGAAACATTGTGTTTAGTATAATTCTTTTTTAATTAAAAGTTTAAAAACTGAAATATATTTTCAAAAAAAAATTGGTTTCGCGGACATTCTTTTCAAAGTTTCAAAAATATTTTTGATTTTTTTTTATCACATTTTATTTTATTTATGCCTTATATCAGAACAAAATAAAATTTTGTTTAGAACATTAATAATCCCTGTTTGTATACTTATATATTAGCTAAAAACTTAGTCAATAGCTTGTAATTTTGTATAGCTTATAACATTTACACATAAACCTAACAATTTGGTAATTAACAATTTAGTAGCTTAAAGGTGTAGAAACTTACAATTTTGTAGTAGATAATTTGATAAGAAATCATGGTCCATATGTAATCTATCAACCTTGTAACGAACAATATAACAAGACCTCTAAAAGTCTACGTCATAAAGTCCTGACAGCTTTTATAACTAAATGGACGTCACATTTTAACATAAAATAAAAAATGCTATATTAGGCTCATTATATACTTGTTGCTATATCAGTACATATATTTTTAGCGTAGAAAAGTCTCTAATGTTTTAATAAATGTTTAATTATTTGCCTGTAAAACCCCTGGTCTATGTTTTAATAAATGTTTAATTATTTACCTGTAAAACCCCTGGTCTATGAATTATAAATGAGGAAAGGACCAACCATCAAGTATTGGGTTTTAGTGTTGAACTGCAAGCATTGGTATGAGGGGTTTAATACTTATACTAGGTTTGTGGGCTAAACATATTTTCTAATTAGATTATTATGAGGAAGTGATGACGAAGTTTCAAGTTTCAAGATTGGCATGTCTAATTCTTAAAAGTATCCTTACCCTTTAAAGCTTTGCCAGTGTCCAAATTTAAGGAATTTAAGCCGGTCTCTAATCCCCCAAAAACCGGTTTCAATTGAGCGCCGGCTTGAATCTTGAAATATTTAACACTATCTTAAGTGGAACCAACCATATTTGAGCCGCGACTTAAATTTAAACCGCGGCTCAAATTCTTTAAATTTGGCCTCAGATGAAGAATAAATGAGCTATCCATGATATTCTCTTTAAACAAATTTAAATCTTATTTTCGGTTTCTCTATAAAAGTGACATGCGGATTTCAACCTCAGAAACAATGGCGGACAATTGTCAGAATTAAACACTTTTTACAGAGCTAGAAAAACGATTTTATCTTCCACATTATTGAGCAGATAAAAGTTTAAATGGAATCGTACGTTGTGAATAAATCCGCAACTGACTCTTTTAGAACTTTCACGATAAACAAAAAAAGTTTCCGCTATGACAGTACGGATTTTTTATTGATTAATGAGACAAAGGCCTGTTTAAAGAGTATTGTTGTAAATCAGAAATGTCTTTAGATTTTTAAATTACATCAAAAGTAACTCTAAACAGAACTCTTCATGCAACGTTTCAAGGTTTAAGTTTTTACAAAAACAAAGCGCCCTGAGGTTTAATTAGTCTTAAATCAATTAAAAAATGTATTTTCTTGATAGTTGTTGCTTGTTTTCTGACGCCATCTTGTTTTGGGAAAAAGAAGAACTCAGCAGCTTGGTTTAGGAATACTGTACACACACAAGAATTGTACAGTACACACACAAGCATTGTACAGTACATGCCCACGTACATTTTACTGTACAAACACGTACATTGTACAGTAAAAACACGTACATTGTACAGTTCACACTTGCATATTGTAAAATACACAAACCTACATTGTAAGTACACACACGTACATAGTACAGTATACACACGTACATCGTACAGTACATAATCACGCGTATATAATAAGAAGACTTGTGGCCCATTTTCAAATGATTCTAATTCCCTAACCGACATAAAGAATTCCATGAGCATGACCTTATTACAACCATGCAATAAACCTTTACTTACACTAACGTGCTGAGAAATAAAAAAAACGAATCGGATATTTATAATAAATTTAAAGATCATTTTTATTCCTGGCCCTTTATAACCTTATAACAATAAAAAAGCTATAATCATGAATTTACATATGTATGGTGTATGTTTGAAATTACGCAAAAATGACCTCTCCGTGTAGTTTTTCATTTTAAAAGAGGTCGTTTAAGTCACATTTTTGCGTTCAATAATTTTGTTCGGCGCAAAACTGTTTCTAATTTTCAAAAACCTATCTGTTAACTTTAAACAAATAATAATTCTTATTATTCTATATTATATTGCAGAGAGAAAACAACTTAACAATACTTAGAGTCTTAGAGATCATAATATTGAATACTTTTTTAGTTTACTATTTTGTTCATTTTTCTGTTTTTTATATTCCACATTTTCAAGATAAATTCATAGAAAAAAGTCCTAACAGAACACTCTAAATTTCAAATTAAAAAAATTGTCGGAAGATAAAAATTGGGAAAATGTTCTTCTGAATAGAGACCAGGAGACAGTTCATTTCTTAGATAAAATATACAACGCACTAAATAAACCTGTATCCGAATATACTCTGGGAATTTCTATAGATTTAACAAAAGCTTTTGATACCTGTGATGTGGAAACTTCTACTGAGCAAGCTTGAAAACTATGGATTTCGTGGGACTTCTAACTTATGGTTCAAAAATTATTCAAATGGAGGAAAACAATTTACTTCACTTGAAGAAATCTCTTGTGGTGTACCACAGGGGTCGATATTAGAACCAATTTTATTTCTAATCCTTATCAATGACCTTCCTAAAGCATCGACAATTTTTACAATTCTTTTTGCCGTTGATACAACACTGCTACTTTCTTCAAAAAACTTACACGACTTAAATGGTTTGGCAAACTTATATAATTTGGCAAAATTTGAGCTCTTAATAAAAGAAGATTGGTTTAAAGCAAACAAACTGACTTTAAATGCGTCTAAAATTAAGTATATTCTTCTTCAAAAAGAAAAAAAGAAGATGTAAATATCACCTCTCTTAAACTTCTAATAGATATAGAAAGAGTAGGAACTGGATGTAAAAATGAATCTTTTAAGTTTGTAGGTGTTTATTTAGACGAAAATCTGAACTGGAACTATCATCTTAAGTCAGTTAAACACAAAACATCCAGTGCAGTTTTTGTAATTTCAAGTGTAAAAAAAATTCTTCGTCATAAAATAAAATTTATAATTCTCTTAGGGTATTTTGAAATAGATTCTTTCATTCCTTATTTTACATTATTTATTACTTTTTCATTTTTAATATTTGTAAACGTGTACTGCTATACTATAGAGCTGATACAGAATCTGATTGTTTATCAAGGAAATATAAATAATAAATATTTATTATCATTATTAATTTTATAAATTTTTGCGCATTTTTAGTAAAAAAATAAAGAAATCAGTATAACAAAAAAAATTTATTAAAATACAAAATTCACAAAGATTTATTTACTGTAAATAGACAGAAGGAGGAGTTTAAATTCATGCAACATTACTGCTACGACTTTGTAACCTCGTAGCTCCTCTAGTTATAATTGTTTGCAATAGTATGAGAAGAGCAAATTTATCCTGTTTATATATTAGAAATTTAAATCATTTTGGTTCCTCTCTTTAGTATAATAGGAATTATAAATGTAAACTTGCCTGCAATGTACTCAAATTTGATGTGAATTTGAAGAAATTTACTCAAATTGGACGTGAATTTGAAGCAATTTACTCAAGTTTGACGTGAGTTTGAAGTAATTTACTCAACTTGACGTAAGATTGAAGCAATTCACTCAAGTTTAACGTGACTTTGAAGCAATTTACTCAACTTGACGTAAGATTGAAGCAATTAACTCAAGTATAACGTGACTTTGAAGCAATTTACTCAAGTTTTACAAGCATTAAAAGCAATTTACTCAAGTCTGGGGTGAATTTGAAGCAATTTATTTAAGTCTGACGTGAAGGGAGGCACAGAATTTTTTTCGGGGGTTTAAATCACATAAATATGAATGAGAATGTGAACTTTTAAATCCAGATCTTTTCTGAAGAAAATCGAGTAATTTTAAACGATTTTTTTGTTTTTAATAGAAGCATATAGATATCACTCAAATTGATTAAAAGATTATAATTAGGAGGATAATGCATAATTTAATGAACAAATATCTGAGACGATATTAGAACTCAAAGTCGAACAAGTAACATCGTTTAAAATAGTCAACAAATAAATTATGTAAATCAACTCATAATAGTGATCCAGTCTGATATTTAAAAATGTTCTGTTTATTATTTAATTTTTACCAGATCCGATCAAGTTTTTCGTCATGATCATCCAAAGGTTTTTTTCAAATTTTAAATAACCTTTTTTATAATAATATATTTTTTTTGTAATCATGGTATAAAAAATCGTTTTGAAAAAGCTTAAAAAATACTGCTGCAAAAAAAAATATTAAAAATAACTGAAAAAAAACCAGGTCCTCTGTGAAAACCTGAACCAAACTATCTGTGTGTGTGCAAGTAAAAAACAAACTAGGCAAAAAGAAAAAAAAAGTTTATTTTAAAAATGTTGAAAATCTATACAAATCAGAATATTTTTTCGTTAACTTTATATAATTTTTATTACCTTAAATATAGACGGATTGGCTTTTCAGCTTCTCCCATCGTTGACAACACTGCAAGATATATCATATTTGTTTTCATTATTTTTCGTTGTTCATTTATAACTTTTTTTGTAGACAAACTGAGTTTAAGATGTATCCTATTGATTACACCCTCTAAACTGAGTTTAAGATATTCTTCTTCTTCTTCTTCTTCTTCTTTTGTTTCTTCTTCTTTCATTAGATTTAGAATTTCGTCTCTTTAAGAGACTGTCATCGTAATTTCAATAGACTTCAAGGGCAAAATCAAAAGGTTTCTTCTAAATCGTTGACAGTCCCTTTAATTCCCTATTATATGTGGACACCCTGTATGGTATCTAGGTGGCCTGAAGGAATAGTTCCCTATGAAATAGACGATGAAGCGAATGATTTAAGAATATTTGCTGTTAAATTATCAATGGCAAAGGTAAACTAAACCATGTAATGTGAAGAACTAGGCAAAATCCCTGGCATTACCCAAGAAAATAAGTCATAAATCTTGTGAATATGAGGTCAAGTCTAAGACGTTTTCATAAAAAAAACTTTTTTATGCATCTGCATTTTGAATATGGCCATCCAGGTGTTTTTAATATCAATTGCCCCTTTTTTTGAATGGATGTAAACATTCTTTGTTCCGATGCATTTTCTATGATAATGGGACTTTTTTTCGGGGACTTTTTTGTATAAATTCATACTGAAGCCAGAAAAAAAGTCCTAGAAAATAAAGTCTTGAATTGGTAGGACTTTATTTCCGGAGACTTTTTAATAAAAGGACTTTTTTGCCGCAGGACTTTTTTAGTGCGAAATATTAGGCCTTTTTTCCGGAAACTTTTTCCAAGAAATTTTTTGGCGG
The DNA here is from genome assembly GCF_000591075.1 of Eurytemora carolleeae. Classification (NCBI taxonomy): domain Eukaryota; kingdom Metazoa; phylum Arthropoda; class Copepoda; order Calanoida; family Temoridae; genus Eurytemora; species Eurytemora carolleeae. The sequence continues at coordinate 92,696 of NW_019397381.1, forward strand.
TTACCCTCCGGAATGTGGGTTTCTTATATATGCCTTCAAATTACCGTAGTAACAAAGAATTTCATTGAAATTACAATATATCAAACGAAACCAAAACTGCATGAACATTAAATATCAACATTATTTTTCATGGACAACATCAGAAAAGCTTTTAAAATGTGGGGACACATTTTTTTAACACATTTTTAATATCTTTTCGTGAATTGACAATCCTAAAGTCGTGTATCAATTATAATTTTAGCGGGGTTCTCTTTATGATTATTTTTGGAAATTTTATTTAAAGCTTTCTCTACAAGAATATATATTATATATTTCTATAAAATACAACTGTTGCGTAAATGTGAGCAAACCCCAAGAAATCAATAATCCCAGGTAGATTAAGTTAGGCAGACTGAAGAGGTGAGTATACTAAAGGTGAGGTCTGTTTACACTGCACAATTGCGGTGTTTTGACTAATCAAAGTCATAACTTGAGTCTAAAAGTCGTCTACCTAGTCCAGAATGTCATGGATATGACTGTAGTTCTAAACATCTATCTACAGATTGTAAACAAACTTCATTGTTTTCCTGGCATTGATTGACAGGGTAGAATCTTAGGAAGACATATTTTTTAAAAAACTAACTATTGTTAATTTGCCTAAGACCCCNAAGTATACACACCTTGGGTAGAATAAAGTCTAGAATTTTTAAAAATGAAAAGCCTCCATGGCAATTTGACAACACAGTAAAATAAAATAAAACACATGACTTCCATCAAGACAAGGTTGTAATGCAAGGAAAGTTAATTACAGTTGCGTATACTCTGCGTACATATTGAAACCAGTTCTGTCTGGCCGGAATTTTTTAAACAAGAATAGATGCATCAGTGTTCGTTTAGTATCCGAGGAGGTTAAAAACATTAGATTTTGATAATTATGATAATTCACATAATAGTTATCTATGACAAGAATATTTCATTGATTTTTTATGTGAAAGATGGATCCCATGTCAGGCTGTGACATCCGTCACATTACCGCCCAGTGACAGTATACTGCAGTACACCTCTGAAATAACTTTCCTTGCATTAAATCCTTGCATCAAGGAATAAATATCAGCAAGTTTAAAAAGAAAGGAATTCGCGCAGTGGTAAAACAGTGGATTGAGTGTCTTTTACTCTCAATAATCTCTTTTGTAAAGAAATAAGGATTACGTTTTTGTGATAAGCAATAACAACTTCTTTTACTTTTAAATAAATATTTTATTATTGTTGTTGTAGATCTCTAAATATATATTTTATTATTGTTGTTCTAGATCTCTAAAGTGTCCTGCGTAAATAAATATTTTATTATTGTTGTTCTAGATCTCTAAAGTGTCCTGCGTAAATAAATATTTTATTATTGTTGTTCTAGATCTCTAAAGTGTCCTGCGTAAATAAATATTTTATTATTGTTGTTGTAGATCTCTAGAGTGTCCTGCGTAAATAAATATTTTATTATTGTTGTTCTAGATTTCTAAAGTGTCCTGCGTAAATACATATTTTATTATTGTTGTTGTAGATCTCTAAAGTGTCCTGCGTAAAGTTTGTCCCTTATGAAGAAGACATTCATAGGTTTGATTATTAAAAAAAGGAAAAAATTTAAATAATTTTAAAATGATTGTTTTGTTTTGTTTCAGCCAGTTTGTGAGATTTCAGACTAGTGCTGATGGATGCTGGACCAAGGTGCAGGGAGATTCTGCAAACATGTGACTTAAAGATCGTCATTTAACTACGCAGCATTAAATTATTTTGACCAAATTTTTCAAATTCTTCATTATGTTTAGTAATTTTTTTGGGGTTAAACCACAGAACCCTGAAAAATATACAGAGATTTCCAGCTATCAGTTTTCGTGGATAATTAACGATCTACGACGAGATTGAAATCGTCCTTGTATTCTCATGTTTATTGAGAGTCGAGACTCCTCTAACGAAAATATTTTTATGAAAAATAAAAAAAAAATTATTTTTTGAAAAAAATAAAAAATAAAATAAAAATAATTTGTTTGAAAAATAATACTTTTTTGTTGTTGAGACTGTTGGAAGGCCGATGAATGGTCCCTCTGTTGTTAATATTGGAGACGGATGTGGAAGCGGGAAAAAAATTCTTCACGAGGTGAAAAATTATTTTTTTTTCTTCATGAATCAGAGACCAAATTTAATGAGTTTCAAAAGGTACATCACTGAACTTCCTATCGCCGGTTCAAATGCTAAATCACCGATTCAAATCCTCATGAATCTTTAATTGTTAATCGGTCTCTTGAATATACGTTGACAGTGGATCAAATAGATTTTCTTAAACTATTTGGAACCAGAAATTGTTAAACATTACATTTAGGTTTTACACTCGGTGGGAATGTTTCACACACATCAGAGACACGACAGGAGCATTTTTAAAAATTCAATCGATCAATCAATCAATCAATTAGTCCTAAAAGAATTGACGTCTAAAACTCCCTGGGGGGGGGGGTGAGGGGTTTCTTGGGGGATTTTTTCAAGCCCGGCTTTCATATATCTATGCAGTTAGGCGTTGTTCCATTACTAAATTTATACTGTTATTAATTTTCACCCAAAATCACTGAAATAAGAAGAAAGTAAAACTGATGCGCAGTGCTACAGTTACGACATTTTTGCTCTTTTCAATAGCTTTTCAATAGCTTTTCATAATTTTTCAATAACTTTTCAATAGCTTTTCATAGCTTTTTAATAGCTTTTCAATAGCTTTTTAATAGCTTTTCATAGCTCGTCAATAGCTTTCCAATAGCTTTTCAATTGCTTTTCATAGCTTTCCAATAAGAGGAGAGTTATGATTGAAAACATATTAGATTTTCATCTCATGTGGAATTTACTTTTGTTTAATATTTACAGCAGTCGATCAGGTAATAAAGTACTTTCTTGTTTCAAGCGCTATTTGGTGCATGAAAGCACTTATCAGAAGAAAATTATCTTTAATTTCTAATTCAGGATGTCTTTAGTAACAGTACAAAACTTGGATATATTAATAAAGAGAAATGTATTCAGAGCTGGGAACTTTAGAATGGATAAACTTTAATCCTGACTTCTTGATCCGAATATCCACTGTGGAAACTTTTCATTTTTGTCCTAATCCACTCTTTTTCTCTCTCCTTGGATATACATTATTTGTTTTCTCCAGTGAGAATATTTCTGTTCTCTTGTTGGTTGCCCACTTTTCTCTAATTGGCTGCTACAGTTTCTCAGATGATTAAATATTAATTTGAATTTTATCGTTTTTCATACACTTTTAAGATAATCTTGCAAGATTATGTTAATCTGGAGATTAAGAAAAAGAGTGGATTAAGCCTTAATCCCGATATCCACCATTCAAAAGTTCCCAGCTCAGAGCTGGGAACTTTAGAATGGATAAACTTTAATCCTGACTTCTTGATCCTAATATCCACTGTGGAAACTTTTCATTTTTGTCCTAATCCACTCTTTTTCTCTCTCCTTGGATATCCGTAAATTGTTTTCTCCAATGAGAATACTTCTGTTCTCTCATTGGTTGCCCGCTTTTTTCTGATTGGCTGCTACAGTTTCTCAGATGATTAAATATTAATTTGAATTTTATCGTTTTTCATACACTTTTAAGATAAGCTTGCAAGATTATGTTAATCTTGAGATTATCAAAAAGAGAGGATCAAGCATTAATTCCGATATCCACCATTCTAAAGTTTTCAGCTCAGTTTAATTACTTTTGAATGGTTGATTATTCTTTACACGCATATTTTTATAATAGTTAGGGAGAGAAGGTTTTGACAACATAAAGGTTTTAAAAAGGTTAAATCGGGATTTTGAATACAAAGGAAAAAAATAATAATTCAATTTAAAATATTTTTAAATTTTATCTAAAATTAAACCCAACGAAGTGGGATGAAATTTAATAATAAATATTATATTAATTTTCTGAGAACACAATTTTAAAAACAAAATAGAATATGTCGAGATAAAATTATGGAAAAAATCAAAGTCATTAGATTTAATAAACTTTTCCTCGGTATAGATATATTAGACCTTTAACTAGCTAGAGCAAGTTGTAAAGTACAATTTACCAGCTAGAGCAAGTTGTGCAGTACCTTTTACCAGCTAGAGCAAGTTGTACAGTACCTTTTACCAGCTAGAGCAAGTTGTACAGTACCTTTTACCAGCTAGAGCAAGTTGTAAGGGGGGTTAGGCCCCTTTTTAAAAAATCTACTGTTTAATTGAAAAAAGCAACTTAATAAACAGCTTTTGAAACAAAATGATAAAAAATCATTTTCTGAATCAGGTGAAAGTTGTTTTAAAAAATGTTTGTGAAGAGATGACTATATTGTGGTGAATACATCTAATATTAGTCCAGGCAATGCTGCTGGGTTCAAACAACTTACTAAAACACAGGTTAAAAAAGAAATATTTTTCATTGATATACACTGCGTGAGTCAAAAAAGAGTGGTCTGCTTCCAAACAAATAAAAAAAAATTCTAAAATTTGATATTTTTCAAGCTTGTTTAAAAATATTTTTTATTTTTTGCAACTTGCAAAAAAACATTAGAAGTACTAAAATTATTTCTATCAAATCCTAAAATTTTTGAAAATCAGGTTGACCAATTAAGATTTCACGATTATTTTAAACATTCTCCATACCTTTGAAGGTATTTTACTGATCTAATTCTATTATTCTATTCATTGTTAGCCTTGCTAAGAAAGAAAAAGTTTGAGATGTACAAAACGAAAATAATCATAATTTCTTTGGACTCACCCTAAAACTATATAATTGTGGTATAATCGCCTTCTTAAAGGAATTTTAAAATATTTTAGTTTAAAGATTTCCCCAATCTTATGTGTTGGTCGTCTTCCGTTGTTTTCCAACATGTTTTGTGTTCTAAACTGCACAGAACAGAAATAAACAAATCAATTTTTTGAAAAATTTTTTGAAATGTTTAGCTTTTCTTTTACCGACAAATGATGCGACTTTAACGACGACCTGACACCCTTTAAATATGAATATTGAATGTTTTAGGCTTTTACGTTAAAGCGTCTATTTAATAAGTTGGTAAATACAGACATGTAAAGATTGATGGAGAAATAAGACTTATCTAATTCCGTACAGTCGCCTCTGAAGACTCATCTTTTGAGGGTAACCCTGTAGATTGAATTTCAAAATGTCCGAATTTTAGTTCCCCGATCTCGGAGTGGCGTATGACTGTCGGAGTATAATGCATTATCCAAAAAAGTTCTTTTCCGTCAATCAAGAAAACACCATTGATGCCAAGGTAAATAAAGAGAATACCATTGATGCCAAGGTAAATAAAGAGAATACCATTGATGTCAAGGTAAATAAACATAACACCATTGATGTCAAGGTAAATAAAGAGAACACCATTGATGCCAAGGTAAATAAAGAGAACACCATTGATGCCAAGGTAAATCAAGAGAATACCATTGATGCCAAGGTAAACAAAGGGACCGTTCATTTTTGGGAAGGTATAACCACACTCACAGAGGGTAAATGACTTTTCATCATATTTTCTTGCTGTGTAAAAAAAGTAAATTCGCCGTCCGCCGTGAAGATTAGATTTTCAACTTTTTAATACTGTGGTCTGCGATTATATCAATACAATAAAGAAGACTTTTTATAAATAATGCATAGATCCCTAACGAGAATTTTTCAAATAGCAAGTTTACAAGTAAACACAAAGAAGCTTTAATTGACAAGTGCTCTTTGTTTACATTTTTATATGTCTCTTCTGTTGGAAATCAACTTTAAGAAATCAAAATAGGAAATCGTCTTTATTGTGTTGATATAAACGAGGATGACTGTAAAAAATAAAGAATAAACTATTTCGTAATTTAATCTGCATTGCTTTAATTAAAAAAAAGAAGAAGAAAAGAAAATACAGCTGAAAGTCTTATTTATTATCTATGACATGATGGAAGTCATAGATTAACAACAACTCAGATAGAACACTAGATGTCGTCTTTTTAAGTATTAAGGGGTTTTCGTTCACAATACTTCTGAGGCAGAGGCCCAAAGGAGTTTATAGCAGTCTATCTCTGTCTTGTAATTCAACACTACATGCGCGGAAATCCTTTTGGCTTTTGCCTTAGGTATATTGTGAACGAAAATACGATATCTAGTGTTCTATCTGTGTTGTTATTAATCTATGATTGAAGTAGATACATCATGAGAAATAACAATTAAGATTGACCGTAGATTTTCCTCTTTTTATTTTGGTGGATTTTTTTGTCTCCACTTTAAAGTCGTTACTCGTTACCATCTTTTAGGAGGGGGAAACTGCACTTCTACGGGTCCTGAAATTTTTAGAATGCAATGACTTATAATTTTTATTTTAGGACGGCGGGAAAAGAATAACTAAAAAATATATATATATAAGGATGTAAAAACTGTACTACTTTGGGCCCTGAAAAGGCTAAGATGTCTTAAAATATATATTTTAGGATGGTGGAAACTGCACAACTGTGGGCCCTGAAAATGCCAAAATGACTGAAAATGATATTTTATGGCTAAACCTGTTCTACCAGTGCCCTAAAGTTTAAAATCTTTAAAGAATATTTAATTACAATTGGCATAAATTTGTTCTTATTTGTTTAAATCAATAAATACTTTCTAAATTATTATAATAACATAACTTTTCCCGACCCACTTCTCGAAACCAAAATATTGAAGGTATTTTGCGTTCTAGTTTTCTTTGTTTTACAGATCTAGGCTCACAGTGCACAGTGAACACAGTCTTGAGTTAAATATATTTGTTTATTGAGTTAAATAAATACCGTTCTAAAATCAGACCTGATCTCGGAATCTTGGAAAAAGCTTGCAATTGCTTTCAAGTGAAAATGGTTAAATATAAACATTAAACAAAACATTCATCAACAGAAACTAGAAAAAATATTGGCAAAGTTTATCCTTTTTCAAGAACTAGACAAACGGAAAGGGTAAAATCTCCGCAACATTACTGACCTACGTCTAATTGTGACCTCTAGTTTAAATTTGTTTTAAGTATGAAGTAAATTTATTAAATTTAAAACATTTTTGTTTTTATCAAAAGTTCTTCAATAAGAGGAGCTTTGACTGAAGACATATAAAATTTCAATCTTACGTCACTACGTCACAACTTTAGTTTGAAGTGAAAGGAGTAAGTTGGGTGCATAATTATAAAGGGTCAACTGAAACTACGTAGACAGTCCCTTTAATTCTTAAATAATATGGACAAAACGTCTAGCAAATACTATTCTACAAACTAGTTGTATATAATTGTATGTATACAAACAGATTTAATAATGAAGACGACATTTTGAAGAAATCTGCTAATAAAATTATTGAAACAGGAAAGTTAATGTTGATAATGAAATAAAGGATTCTACGGTTCTACTATGGCTTTCATCAATAATTTCTTAAAAGAAATATGGTCCTAATCAGCATATTAGTTTATATAATATTTTTTTTATGTTTTGTCCGGGTTATTAAAGGGAGTGTTTGCGAAAAATGAAAGGGGGTATAGGCTTAATGCGATAAAAAAGCGCTTTTGATCGCTACTAATCTTACTTCTATCTGTTGCGTCTATAAGGAGAGAATTGTAAAAGACGTCTCATACCGAATAACTAAGCGGCCATACAAATTGAGAAAATTGCAACATACGACTTAGACCATAAAAAATCAATTTATTTGCAAACAAATCATTTAGATATTACATCCTATAGTCATAGTCATAATATTTTATTTTTTAGAAAACGTTTTTAACGAATTTCGAAAATTGTGAGTGGTGCGCGGCATTCTTAGATAGTTGCGCAAGCGACAAGAGAAATAAACAAATTCAAAACAAATTAATTAAAAAATATTATAAAATATAAACTATATACAAATGTGGCGAAAGGTAATCGATGACTATTGTTTGTAATATCTAAATGATTTGTTTGAAATTAAATTGATTTTTTACGGTCTAAGTCATATGTTGCATCTTTCTGAATTTGTATGGCCGCTAAGTTATTCGGTATGAGACGTTTTTAACAATTTTCTCCTTTTAGACGCAACAGATAGAAGTAAGATTAGTAGCGATCAAAAGCGCTTTTTTATCGCATTAAGCCTATACCCCCTTTCATTTTTCGCGAACACTCCCTTTAAATAATTGTAAAAAACGTTTTTTTCTGCTGACTGAAACAAATGGCGAAATATTACAAACGACTTTACGCTATTATTTAAAAATTGAACACTGTAAAAATATCTTTTTTGTATAAAATTAATCCTATTGTTCAGCTGAGCTATACATGTCTAGCCAGTCACTCCCTTTATGTCTTGAAGTTCTCTGACCGTAAAACTGTTTTTCCGTCCTAATCTAAACAAAGTCTTGTTTCTTAAACTGAATATATAACTTTGAGGGAAAAAACAGGATTAAGTATTTTGTTGCATTTTTAGCCTCGACAGTGACAGCCTGGCAATGTGCATTAGTGAACATTTAAAAACGAATATTACATTAAAAAAAATTTCGCAATCCCCCCCCCCCCCCCTCCTTAAAAATGTTAAAATATAGTAAGGTCATTTTATATGTCTGCATGTACTCCTTCTTGTAAGATTTGTATATATATAATTTCTTTACTGTAATATCGGTTTTCATGTCCTCCCACCTTTGATACCTATCTGTATGTACCCAACCTGTCATATCTGTCCACATTTATAATAATAAATAATATCTATAAACTTTTACTCCTACTTGTAAGATCTGTATACATATGTAAACAAACCTTTGAGAAGTGTCCAAACGTACGTCTACCTGTGAAATGTGTCTGTATGTTCTCCTACCTGTGAGACCTGTGAACAAGCAACTGATCATTAATTAATGTAGAATCCTAGGAATCCCACAGACATTAACTGTCCCCACAATCTACATACATACACAGTCAATCCTACACTATTCTCATCATCCTCATCCTGTTCATGTAGTCACCCATTCATCCTCTTCATCCTCATCCTGTATATTGACCCATTTATCCTCTTCATCCTCATCCTGTATATTGACCCATTTATCCTCTTCATCCTCATCCTGTATATTGACCCATTTATCCTCTT
>NW_019397381.1:101806-110946 GCF_000591075.1 Eurytemora carolleeae
AAACCTTTACTGTTAGATTTAAACCTTTACTGTTAGGTTTAAACCTTTACTGTTAGGTTTTAACATTTACTGTTAGGTTTAAACCTTTACTGTTAGATTTAAACATTTACTGTTAGGTTTTAACATTTACTGCTTGGTTTAAACCTTTACTATTAGGTTTAAACATTTAATGTTAGGCTTAAATATTTACTGCTAGGTTTAAACCTTTACTATTAGGTTTAAACATTTACTGTTAGATTTAAACATTTACTGCTAGGTTTAAACATTTACTGTTAGATTTAAACCTTTACTGTTAGATTTAAACATTTACTGTTAGATTTAAACCTTTACTGTTAGATTTAAACCTTTACTGTTAGATTAAAACCTTTACTGTTAGGTTTAAACCTTTACTGTTAGGTTTTAATATTTACTGTTAGGTTTAAACCTTTACTGTTAGATTTAAACATTTACTGTTAGGTTTTAACATTTACTGCTAGGTTTAAACCTTTACTATTAGGTTTAAACATTTACTGTTAGGCTTAAACATTTACTGCTAGGTTTAAACCTTTACTATTAGGTTTAAACCTTTACTGTTAGATTTCAACATTTATTGTTAGATTTAAACCTTTACTGTTAGATTTAAACCTTTACTGTTAGATTTAAACCTTTACTGTTAGGTTTAAACATTTACTGTTAGATTTAAACCTTTACTGTTAGATTTAAGCATTTACTGTTAGGTTTAAACCTTTACTGTTAGGTTTAAACTTTACTGTTAGATTTAAACCTTTACTGTTAGATTTAAACATTTACTGTTGGATTTAAACATTTACTGTTAGATTTAAACATTTACTGTTAGGTTTAAACATTTACTGCTAGGTTTAAACATTTACTGTTAGGTTTAAACATTTACTGTTAGATTTAAACCTTTACTGTTAGGTTTAAACCTTTACTGTTAGGTTTAAACCTTTACTGCTAGATTTAAACATTTACTGTTAGATTTAAACTTTTACTGTTAGGCTTTAAACTGGTAGTTAGGTTTAAACCTATACGGTTAGGATTAAACCTTTACTGTTAGGTTTAAACCAATATGATTTGGTTTCAACCTATGTGGATAGGTTTAAGCCTTTAATGTTAGTTTTTGACCTTAAAGATTTGGAATCAGCATATACGGTTAGGTTGCATCTTATTTGGGCCAGGTTTCAACCTATAAAGTTAGTTTGTAATCTATATTGTTAGGTTTCGACCGTTACTGTCAAGTTTCAACCTTTACAGTTAGATTTAGACCTTTACTGTTAGGTTTTAACCTTTACAGTTAGATTTAAACCTTTACTGTTAGGTTTTAACCTTTACAGTTATAGATTTAAACCTTTACTGTTAGGTTTCAACGTTTACAGTTAGATTTAAATCTTTTCTGTTAGGTTTTAACCTTTACAGCTAGGTTTAAACATTTACTGTTAGGTTTAGATCTTTAACCTTAGGTTTACACCATGTGGTTAGGTTTCAACCAATACGGTTAGGTTTTAACCTTTACAGTTAGGTTTCAACCTATGTGGTTACTATTCAACCTATAGGTTAGGTTTCAACCTATGGATACTATTCAACCTATAGGTTAGGTTTCAACCTATGTGGATACTATTTAACCTATAGGTTAGGTTTCAACCTATGAAGATAGTTCTAAGTCTTTAATGCTAGTGTTCGAGCTTTAATATTAGGAATCAACATATACGGTTAAGTTGCAACCTATTTGGGCCAGGTTTCAACCTATAAAGTTAGTTTTCAATCTATACTGTTAGGTTTCGACCTTTACTGTTAGTATTCAACCAATACGGACAGGTTTTAACCTATTCGGGCCAGGTTAAAACGTTTTCTTCCAAAACAATTAGGTCTCAACCTATTCGTTTAGGTTTCAACCTATACGGGCCAGGTATAATCCTATACGGTTAGGTTTAAACCTTTACGTACGGTTACCTTTCAATTAATGCAAAAGTATATAGAAATACTTATAAAAATACACAATCCCTAAATTTTGTTTAAATCGTCATGATTTTTAATCTTTTAGCAATAAAATGACGTGAAAAGTCGAAAAGATTTTCTCATTCCTAGTAAAAACATTTTCCCACAGAACAGAGATTAAAATAGAGGGGAAATAAATCTATTCCTTGGTATCAACTTGTTTAGTCCCTTTAAGCCTGAGAAGGAGTTCAACAAATAATACTGTATGATCCTTCTGACATATTCGTTCCCATTTCTTCTTATTAAAAAGTTGTAAAATTAATTTTGAAAGCATGCATTAGCTAAGTAAATTAAAATTATTATTTGATTGAACATCAAATAGTAAAATGTTTTGTTTGCAAAGTGAATACGTGCACAATTGTTTATCTTTTTTACATTAGACTTTTTTGTACTGCAATTCATATCTTGCTTTAGATAAATTTTTCCTATTTTATATACTTCAGCAAACTTGGAATTGCATAATTTAGAACCACCATTTTTTTTTATAAATTTTAGCTATAGTTTGATTCGATATTATTCCGGTAATAAAAGTTTATATATTTTATGCAAAGTTTTGATGATTTACCTTAATAAATACCGAATACATACAGACTGTCTCAAAGGGCAAAACAGTTCGAAGACGACTCTAGCAAGGGCGGTTTTAGGAATAGTCTTCAAGTACGTTTGATATTAATAAAAAAAACAGTCTTGATAGTTCATAAACAAGGATCTAATATATGTATATAATAAAACAGTCTTGATAGTTCATAAACAAGGATCTAATGTATATAATAAAACAGTCTTGATAGTTCATAAACAAGGATCTAATATATGTATATAATAAAACAGTCTTGATAGTTCATAAACAAGGATCTAATCTATGTATATAATAAAACAGTCTTGATAGTTCATAAACAAGGATCTAATCTATGTATATAATAAAACAAGACATTCGTTAATATATATGTTGCGTATAGCCGGCCAAACGGTTGGACCGATTGGGCTGAATTTTTATGTGGACACTCATAGGTGGCCTGGGGGTGTCGTAGGCTAAAAAATTCGATTTTTTTTCTTCTTCAAATGTTGTTTTTCAACGGGCAACGCCTGGATCTTCAGCTGGTAGTTCCTAATTTTCTGTTTTTTTTTTCTTTATTTTAATCGATTTATTTACCAACCTGAGCTGGGAACTTTTGAATGGTGGATATCGGGATTAATGCTTGATCCACTCTTTTTCTTAATCTCGAGATTAAATAATGCTTGTTCTCCTCTTGTTATTAATCTCCAAATTAATTAACCGATCGGGATTAAGGATATCCCATTCTAAAGTTTTCAGCTCTGAACAATTTTCTAAATATTGACGATTAAAAATAAAACAGCGTTCTCCGTAACTGGATCAAGACCATTTCCAAAATTAGTCTTTGTTTATTAAAAAGTACAGATTTTCTTTTGTATAATTGCTAATTCAAAAGATTATTCGACATAATTTTATAAGACTAGACATCTTCTCTTTGTAATATATAAAACAATAAAATATAAAACAATAAATAACAAACAAAAGGTTTGTGGGCTTAATAAAATTTTTTTAGCGCATTTCCAAAATTTTACAAAAATCAAAAACGTTGGGACACAAATTTTTGTATTTTTGAGCATCCATCCACGAAACTTCCCTGGGGTCATGTGAGGTCTAGCAAAGTATATATATAGATCAACTTTATGTTAATTTTTCAAGGATTACTTTTTCAAATAACCGAAAACTTGAATCTAAAAACAAAAAGAAAATCGTGAGCATTCCTATTATTTTGTCAAAGGTTGCGAAGATGGTTATTGTTTCTATATAAGGTTGAGTAAACGGACACACAGAGCATAATAGAACTTTGAACATAGAATATAAATTGTTACGGAGTTCGGGCTTTAATAATATGTTAGTAATAATACTGAGGTTAGAACTTTTGAGCAGGGATCCATATAATTCCATATCTAATCCCAAATGGAATCGGGGTTAAAAGTACATTTAGGGGCATGAAAGTACACTTTATATGTCATTGTGAACTTTGACAAGTTTTTGTGTACGTGTACTACACTTCAGAAATGTGTACTGCATTTGGGGTGTAAATATTAGTATTTAATATAAGTAATATAAGAGATAAATTATGATATACAGAAAAATAAACTCTCCCTTGCAAAGTTGCAGTAAACATTCTGCAGCATCATAGAGTAATAAAACGAAGAGGTGACGCTTAGAACCCCTTAGAAATACGATCACTCCTCTATATACAAGTGTAGAGTGTTAGATACGTAAACATATCGTGATGTACACAACCGACCACTCTATTAATTAATTAATAGGGAGGTCGGTTGTGTACATCTTAGCAAAGCTTCACCTCTTCACTCTATGTGCAGTAAGTTATTTTTTCTACAACTTGACATTATACTTTCAATTGTTTACAAAAACAATATGGTCTATTTCTGCCCCTAATATCAATCAATCAACATTTGGGATTGATCAGATGGAATTATATGGACCCCTGCTTTTAAGATGTTGAACCCTTCGGCGGATTAAGTTAATTCCAATTTTAAAAATCTCCGACAGAAACCGCAAAAATTGTACTCTTAAAAAAAGTAACAGCTAGCAAATAACAACATCAAATGCAAATAAGTACTGATAAAAAGTATCTTTCTTTCTTAGAATTTTCTGGTTATAACTGAATTTTACCACAGTTTACAGTTTTTATTAGCTTAGTCAATACATTTTTCCTTGTTCATAGCATGTTTATGATAATATTTATGCATTTTGATTTTCCGTAAGTGTTAAAAATTCATATAACCCTCTGAAAACTCTTTCGTTCATACTTTGTGGTTTCTAGGTACAGAGCCACCGCTTCTAAATAGATCCGATACACAGATACACAGATACTAAACCCAGATACCCAGATATACCTTGATACTGGTTCTTATCCAACAATATCTTTACCCGGCCCTCCGTCTTCAAGCTTCTAGTGTACACTACATATTTAGAGGATTTTTTGAAGCAAATTTTCGAGGATTTCAGTCCATTGTTTCCGTTTCATCTTATCTTTATATAAATAACTAGGCTCTCAGGGCGCTTCGTGCCTATGTCCTATTTCAATTGTGAACATTTTCTCTTTATATACATTGTAAAACAAAAAAAAATAAAGAAGTTCGCGAATTTATAAAAAAAATGTCGTGGATTTTCAAAATTTATTGAAAATCAAATTTTGTTGGAGGCAAATTTTTTAATTTTGATCATTCATAAACCTTCCCTGAAGTTATGTGATGTCCCACACAAAATTTGGGCCCTATCGGTAGAGCCGTTTTGACGTACGTTTATTTGATACAAACAAACAGACACCAAGACACCCAAGCAAAGTTTTATATATAGAAGCAGTAATCTCTGATCGTCTGTCTGTCGGCTTGTTTGGATGTTCGATCATAACTCAGGAACACATTGACCGGCATAATTTTAATTTAATTCCTTTGTAAAAACAGATGCAAGCAAAATTATGATTAGAACAAAAAAAAGGATATAAAATGAATATACGTGTTTACCCCTTAATTCTTTCAAAACTTTTAAATTTTTGTCATGAATAGATAAATGTCGCAATATTTGTTATGTAAAAGGCCATAAATCGAGGTTAAAAGTAGTAAATGAATCGAATGCCTATATATCTGTCTATATGTATATATTCGTCTATATATCTGTCCGTCTATCTATCTATCTATCTATCCAACATATTCCCCGCAAAACGCTGAAAGAATTAAAGCATCAGATTTTTTTGTAAAGTAAGAAGGTTTATTCTAGCCTTAAGAGACAATACATGTTCAATACAAAAATACATTTGTTTTCTTTATATTAAGAATAAAGAAAACTTGACAAAGAAAAACATATTTTTCAAAACCAATAGAAGTATTTACCGAAAAAAGTCGATTATAAAATTTTCGCGACCCAAAAAACCAGAAATCTAAATTTTAAGAAAAAAACATCATTTTCGATGGTTTTCTACTATTGCAGAAATCAAGAAAAAAATGCTACATATTTCCCTTTACCATAAAACCTATATGTCAATTAAGGGTAAAGGAGAATTTTCGAATTCTTTGCTCTAGGATCTTGAATACTTGCTCTCTCTTCCCACACCAATCCCGGCCATTGTTTTTCAAATTGGAAATTAAATGGGAAGCTTTTAACTATTTTAGGAAAATATTTAAAAACATTTGAAAAAAATATCCGATTTATTTCTTATATTTCTTATATTTCTTATAATTCTTATATTTCTTATATTTCTTATATTTCTTATATTTCTTATATTTCTTATAGGTCAAATAATAATAAATCGTAAAATGCAAGTCATGCAATGCAAAATAAAGTTGCAGCACAAATGCTCCAAACTCTGATTTTCTAATCCCTATATCTTTGCAACCCAACGTGGTAGACCTTGATATTTCAACCCATACAGTTTGTAAAGTCAATTAATCTAAGTTTTCACCATCAGGTTGCAAAGATATAGGGATTAGAACATTTGAGTTCATGGCGAAGACTTAGTACGTTTAATTTTAAATATATAGATTATCCTTTATTGTAATGAAAAACGTCATCATTTTGTGTTTTATGAATCCACGAGTTATTGTTATAAAACAGTTTTAAAGATTTTTTTTCATTGAACAAAGATTTTAAAGATAACCCGTTGAGGATCATGAAGAGTAACTTGAAATTACATGTGTACAGTCTTTTTAAATTGTGTTCAAGTGGAGAGGGAAGGGGATATAAAGGAGGTGGGGAGGGATGATGGGGAGGAGAGGAAGGAAAGGAACCAAAGGAGCGGTTTAAATTTTCAGAAGAAATCCTTATATCTTTGTAACCTGAAGCTGCAGACCTTTTATTTATCAAGGTTGCAAAGGACAAAAATTGGTGGCGATTAATAAATTTTGATTTATTAATTCTTCATTTTTATTGTTTTCTATTTTAAAATGTTTAGCAGCGGCATTAATACAAAAGACTTAAACAAGGAAAAAAGGATAACAGATATAGTTATGCAATAAACCACCTTTTAACAATAAAAAAATATATATTTGAACCTAAATATTGTAGTTGATGTTTGCAGCTAAACTTGGAATGCAATAAATATATTTTCATATTTTTTATATTTTTTCTCTCTAAAATTCATAAATAAAAATTCTGCAATATTAAAAGTAATCTAAATAACAAAAATAAGGAAACATGTTGAATAATTGTTCGAGGTGAAAATCGAGATGTTTTCACGGATTTCTGAGAGAATTTCTGTCAGCAAAGTTCTTGAAATATTTTGAATTCATTAAAATGAATTCTTCTGAACGTATACAGACTCGTAAAAGAGAATAAATGATTTAGATCCAAGAAACTGAGTTTAAGAGTATTAAAAGAGAAATAAGAAAATTAAAATGATGAGAGAGAGGATCGGGTAGGTGCAGGGATATTTAACAATATGAGAAGAGAAGGGAAATATATATATATAGAGAGAGAGAGAGAAAATTGTAGCTGTGTACAGTGTACACTTAGTCTCAGATAAATCCGCCAAAACCATCTCCTCTGTGATTGGTCAAATCCGGCGCCGCTGGTTTGGGACGTTACGAAAAACCATATGGTTGGCCGCTGACTACTCCAGGGGGAGGCGGGTGATGTCACGTGACCCTGTCAGCCCGGTACAGGTGTGCAGGTCTACTGGCCGGGTTTATATCTCCTACAGTTTCCTATTGTCAACTAGCGAATGAAAACTATGTAGAAAGGTATGCCGAGTTCTATACTGGGATCTATACAGCAGCATACCATACTCAGCATACACTATAGCATACTCAGCATACCCTGTAAACACTAAACATAATCAGACCTTAGTAATAATAAGTGTCAAGGTCACAAGTGACAACAAGTGACTTGAGTGTTTTTAGACACTTTGTTTGTAAGTGAAAAGTGATCAACTTCATGAGGGAAGTGCAAAATATTTTAGCCTATAAGATTCTAAAAAATCCTCCTAAAGTTACTAAAAACAAGTAAAGGAGATAATCAAATTATTTTTATGTTTCTATGGAGGAAAATATTTATTGGGTCAGGAATTGAGTTTTTGTCACATATCTAATCCCTGCATCTTTCCAATCCGATGTCGTAGACCTTAGATCCGTTAAATCAAATAATCTGAGTTTGAAAAGGTTTAGACCATCATAAACATAGGAATTAGAAAATTTAAGTAAGTGTCAAAATCTCAATTCCTTCAAATTCATGATTTTTTTATCAAACAAGTCATCTTTCTTCGTTTTTTATCAAATCTTACAAAAATATTTACTTCTTTGCTTTTCATTTGAAAAATTGTGCCCAAGAAACGTTTACCATATTCTGAATTATCTAAATACTAACTGAAGGGCCCTGCGTTGCCCGTGAAAAAAAATAAAAAAAATTTTAGAAATTTTTTTGTGATATTTTTAGCCTATAACATCCCTCGGCCACCCATGAGTGTCCACAAAAAATTTCAGCCCAATCGGTCCAGCCGTTTGGCCGACCATACGCAACATATAAATGAATGTCTTGTTTTATTATATAGATTTAAGAAGAATATAAAACAAATTCTTCAGTCATTTTTCTAATGACCGTTTTTTTAAGCAGGACTTAACAAAAACTGCTTAACTTAATTTTCTGAAGATGAAAAAAATTCTCAGATTTTTTGGCAAAATAATAATTTTGTGGTTGTTGAAGAGAGTTATGAGCTGCGGTGAGGTCATGTACCAATCTCATTATTCATACTTCCCTTACCAACGGAGTATACTTGATCATAAACAGGTGAATATCCCCCCCCCTTACTTACAATGCGGAGTATACTTGATTATAAACAGGTGAATATCCCCCCTCTTTCCTTACAATGCGGAGTATACTTGATTATAAACAGGTGAATATCCCCCCCTTCCTTACAATGCGGAGTATACTTGATTATAAACAGGTGAATATCTCCCCCCCTTCCTTACAATGCGGAGTATACTTGATCATAAACAGAATCAGGTGAATATCTCCCCCCTTCCTTACAATTCGGAGTAAACTTGATTATAAACAGGTGAATATCTCCCCCCTTCCTTACAATTCGGAGTATACTTGATCATAAACAGGTGAATATCTCCCCCCCTTCCTTACAATG
>NW_019397381.1:111845-135006 GCF_000591075.1 Eurytemora carolleeae
TACCTCACTGTGCCCCCCCCCTCGCTTCTCCCTTACCAACGGAGCATACTTTTGATCATAAACAGGTGAGCTCCTCCCCCCGAAAAAAAATGTTTTAGAAATTTATTTGAAAGATCTATTTTTTCATTTCTGAACCGTTTTGAATCAAAACATATTGTTAAGAGTTTTTTGGGGGCTTGACATTTTTCGTCAAGATGTTAAAACTTGTGACTCGTAAACTTAGAAATAGAAATGGAACAGTGCGTCTATTTAAAGATTATTGGGGTGAAAGGTTGAGCTTAAACACTTTTCAAATAGTTGGGCAAAAACAGGCGCTAGCAGACAACCAAACAATTTAAAAGTATTTATATTGGGTTCAAATATTGTTTTTTATAACCCTTGGCTTTTAATTTTTACGTAAACCATCTTAAATGAACAAAACGTGTTTTGAAGATTAAAGTTTCTCTGTCATAAAGGGACTTTGTATTTATTTTTTTTAAGCGTTGCATGCAGCATGACCATCGGATTAATGATGAAGAAGACAATATCATTTTTGTCCTAGAAAATATGTTCATTTTTATAATTTTGTTTCCTGTCACTGCTGGATAAATAGGCGCGCAAGTCACTTAACCGCAATTAAAAATGATAAATTTTCAGATAGAAAAACCAAGGGACACTCCTTAAAGTTTTCAAAGCAAATTTTTGAATTGCCCCCCTCCGCTTTTTACCATTTTTTAGCTCTCCCCCTTTCTTCCATCTCGCCTTTCCTCCCCTCATCCTTCCCACATCTTGGACTCTTGATCCTCTTTACATTTTTTGGAATCTTGCACTACTCCTCCTCTTCTCATTTCTTAAATTCCTCTCTATATATTCTATTCTCTATGCCTGTAGCTAGACCCCACTAACTGGTTATGTCTAGAAGCATCTATTTAAAATTCACATGGCTAGTTAATTTGCAGGTACACGACCTAGATTAATCAGATAATCAGATAATCTAGAATATAACAGCAGATTAATCAGATAATAATCTATATAGCGGACAGGGGGTGTCAAAGAAAACTCTTTTCAAAACTGTTGTAAACTCTGCAGGTTGTTTGAGGTTTTAGGGATTCAAAAGAATATTGTAGATTATATACAGTGTACACTGTATAGTGTATAGTGTACATTGAAAACCTATCATACTTGTACAATGTACGTACAGGTACATACGTACGTTGTACACTCTATAAAATGTACTCTACACTGTTAAAAAAAACTTTAAACAGTGTTCGAAATAAAATGGAAATAACAAATAACCGAAAACAGTTAAAATTACAAACATTTTGGTAACATTTAAGATAAGAATGTTGGTGATATTTCACAAAATTTTAGCTAAATATTACTCAGTGTTAAAAGAAATTGTCGAGAAAACTAACTTATTATTATATAAAAAAGATTCTCATATTCTAACATTTCAATAATCCATTTTTAACATTGTACAATGAACATCCTGTACATTGTACATTACACTATAACACCCTTCGCAATACATTGTACATTGTATACGTCCTTTGCAGTGCACTGCAAAGTGCACACATCCTGTGCAGTGCAGTGTACTGTACACCATTTGTAGTGCTCTTTACCGTGTACTATGTACACTCTTAATATATTAATTAGACTTGATGAGACATTGACTGGAATTGATGGGGTGTAAATGTAGATATAATATTCTCTAATTTATAGAACTGTACAGTGTACATGTATGTATACACATTATCTTAGCGGATTTTTGATATAAAAGGGGAGGGGGTTGACAATTGCACCTTGTTTTAATGATTCTTTGATAGATAAGAGCTGGTTAAAAACTGGTCAAAAACAAAGTTTAGATACAGGGTGTCCCACGAAACATGACAGTTGGAGAATAGTTTAGAATAGCTTTTTCCATAATTTGTTAAGTTGTTTGATACCAAAGATCAATAAAAACATTATATGGGAGTCATATCATATTAAAATTGATTTCAAAGTAAAAGATAATGAAGCAAAAGATTTTTTTTACTAAAAATAACGATTTATTAAATGTCATGTTTCGTGGGACACCCTGTAGCAGAAACAAAAACTCTGTAACTTCTGCATTAAACCTTTTTTATTGTTATTGATGGTTTGCTTCACACAACACCAAGTTTGTCCGGCTTACACAAAAATAAACTCTTTTAAATCTAAAAATGAACCATGATTAATTTGACATTTTGACCTTAACCCTATCCCTGCTGGGGTACTTGAAAACCAGGATACGCTGGGGGGGGGGGTCAATTTGACCCCCCCTCTAAATCCCATGTTTTATGTCCAAATATGACAAATGATACATCATTAGAAAGCTCTTGTGCTCTACTTTTAGAATCTGCAAAAAAAATTGCAAATTTGCAAAAATTGAATTTTTTATCGCAAAATCCAGTTTTATAGTAAAAATGTTTGCAAAAAAAATTTTTCCAAAAAATGAAAAATTATACATTTTTTAAAAGCCCTTGACCATGCCATTTCAAATATGCAAAAATATTTGCAAAATTTTAAATAACCTGATTTTTAATCAAGAAAAACTAAAAATGTGCAAATTTCCTTTGACAGGTTGTTTGCAAAAAATTTGCAATTTTTTTTTTCGCAAAACTTGTGCAATCCGTTTCCTTATGTCATAGGCTTTCCAAAAAGCTAAATTTTATCAAAATCTGACAAGTGAAAGTGGGTCAAAACAAAGATTTAGTTTGTTACAGGCAAAAGCAGTCATTCAGGCAGTGTGCCTGAGGACTCAGGCAGTTATTATTAAAGCCCGGTTTTAGGCCTAAAGGGAGGGATTTGGGTATGTAAGAAAAGTCAGAAAATTTCAACAGCCTCAGACCAATACTTTTTGAGTTATGTAAAAAAAACTACAGGGGGGGTCAAATTGACCCCCCCCCCCCAGCAGGAATAGGGTTAAGCATATTTTTCTTTTCCATGTAATAAATGTGATAAATATACAGGGTTCCCCCAAAGGATGAATCTGTAAAGACGACCTAAAACTCTTAAAATATGACGATTACAAGATTAAATTAAGCATCCTGCCTTGAATATAACCGCGTATCTGGTGATTTGGCAAATAGAGAAAAAAAGTTTACAGTTGCAGGAAATCATGGAATGCAAGGAAACAGATTGTATACATTCCGTACAGTCGTCTCTGAAGTCTCATCCATTGTGGGTAACTCTATCAAATCCGCCAATATCTGATTTGGAAACATCCTCTCTTACGTTTCCATTTAACAAGTTTAATTGAAACCAGTTTGCAAATTCCTTTCGAATTATTTCAACCCGACATGATAATTATTTTTGAATTCCACTGGATTAAAAATGTTATTGTTCTAGACCCTCGCAGAAAATGAGGGAGGGGCGGCAAGATCACTGGAAGGAGAAGGGTTGAGAGAATCTCCGAGCCACTACAATTTCTCTTCCCGACACACCTCACCAACATCGTTTTCTACACAGGTACAAGGAGTCTTATTAAATAAGAAATTTAGACAGAACTAAAAAATATATTTTGATCTTCAATTGCATTTTCAATGACAAAGTAGGGATCCATACTGTTTCTATTTTCCGGAAACGTCTGATTCAATCAGGGTTCAGTCATGTGTTTAGTGTCTATTCTGAACCAATAGAAACTACAACCGCGGTAACATCTTTCTTTTTTATAAATCTCATCATCCAATTAGAGATGAATCCTTTAATTGGCGCTGAACCGTACACGGAAATATGAACTTCTATTGAAACCACAGTGCAGAGATACGCATGACAACAAAGCTTTGACCATACCTTCTTTGTATGCTACACTGTAAGAAAAATAAATGATTTCCAGACAATTCTGGTGTTAAGTAATAAAATAAAACCCGAAACAGAATTTTCACAGATCTCTGGTAATTTTATAAAGCAAAAAGTAAGAGCACATGATTCTACCGTCATACCAGAAAACTCTGGAATTTGATGTTGACTTTTAAACTCAAGTTAGGACTTTAAATAGCCCAATGAGAATGGGACACAGCAATTGTGCAGAGTAAACAGACCAATTTTACGTAAAAAGTGACTTAAAAACTTATTTGCTTTGATACAACATGATAACATCAAATGCACTTCAGTATTGCTTTGATGTCGTCTTCCTATTCTACAGTTTTCTGGTTATCACTGTAGGACCAATATCATTATGGATAGATGGTGCAAGAATAATATTGGTAAAATATTTTCTTTAATTTAAATTGCACAACAATCATTGTCATCCTAACCCAATAATAAGAGGATAATGATTTTTTAAGCTATATAGTTCAAAGTTCAAGGTTTTAGTAAACTTACTCTATAAGTGTTCGTTTCATGGAGTGACCAGAACTGGACAAAAAGTGTCACATGACCGCTTGTTTTATCAAAGAATACTTTATTGCGATGAAACTATCACTTTGTTTAAACAAAGAACAATAAACTTTGAAGTAAGACAAATTCGTTTACATGATAAACTAGAAGCTTAAAGGTCTTTGTGCAAAAATATTTTAGGTTTTCTCCCAAAGACTGTTTTAATCTTTTGTTGTTCATCTTGAATGTATGGGATATTTGTTGCACACAAAAATGCAGCATGAAAAAGATATAAAAATGTTTCAAATATTTCATGCATAATTTCAGCATTCCATTACTTAATATCACATTTTTGAGCATTCAATCTAAATTTATTAACTTGAAAGAATCTAAATTCTGTTTTCGGCAGGGTTCGGTCAGCGGACATGGTTTTCCGCCACTCAGAGATCCAGGAAATAGTTCAGATCCAGGATTTCTGCAGGACAGAGAAACTTCTAGAACAAGTTCAGAAACCGGTTTTCTTCAAACACGACCCCGCCCAGATGTTTTGGACAAAGTTAAAGGGGAAAAGGTAAAATATTTTAAAGACTTTTACAATGCGTATTTAGCTCCATTTTTTTCTTTTGGGGTTTATCTGCAAGTGATTTGCGTATTTCTTTGATATTATCTGTGTTAAAAACTTTTATTAAGAAAAACAATGTTCTCCCCCCTCCCCACTTTTTTATCAGTTAAAGGTTTTTAAAGTTAAAGCTGTAAATCAGGAATCTTTGCATGAAGGCCACTTAAAATTACACTTATTTATGCACAATTTAGTTTATTCTATGTAGGATATATAATAGAATGGATATATCATAGTCAAGGTTTGATGTAATTTTCTGGGTGGGGTGTCATGAAGAACGTTAGACATTAGACCCTGGACTTAAAATTTGTCTTTGATTTTCGTAAGGTTAATTGTTGTCAAAAGAATATATTAATACATTTTAATTTACCTTTTTCTTTGAAATAGTCGGTGATACTAAAGAATTAAACAACCTTAATTGGTTATATTTAATACTTTTAATTTTAGACTAATTTCTCAATATCTCAGTCAATTCTTAAGGTGCAAAAACGGCAGATCACATTTTGGAAATTTCAAAACAAGGCGCGTTGTATGCTACCCAACTTTTGGAAGGCAATGTTATCTTAGATTTTAGCGACAGTATCTTATTTCTTCTTACTCCAGGGCCCACGATCTTCTTTGATTTGGACCCTGAACTTTCATTCAAACTTTTTGAAACAGAACAAATTATTTTTATAGAATTAACGACAGCTAGAGTGAAAATTTGTTAGAGTAGAACTTTAAGTACACTATGCAGAGATTCAAAATATTTCCCAAAAAATCTAGGGTCCACTCAGCTTTAACAGCTGTGAAGCACACCCACAAAATTACATTTACGCTAGCCCAGAATAGATAGATAGAGCGGGCCGTGGTACTATGAATATAATGTTTGCTTTATAGGATAAAGATTTGGAAGATGGGCAGAGGAATGCCCAATACTTGTCAGGATAGATAGAGCGGACCGTGGTACTATGCATATAATGTTTGCTTTATAGGATAAAGATTTGGAAGATGGGCAGAGGAATGCCCAATACTTGTCAGCTAACTGTGTTATTTTCACCTACTACTCGGGAGATATTACCAAAGCAGTGGATGATCACTTTTCTAAAGCTCTTAGTCAACCAACAGATAGAGGTACAGACTTCATATCAATCAATCAATCTCGGAAAGTTGGTCACATTAGTGCTTTCTAAATTAATATGACAAGTCCTTCAAGTACTTTTTGTTAAATAATTCTTTTCTTTCTGGTTAACAGATTTTTTCAAAAACTTTTCTTTTAAAATACTAAATATGACATTTTGCAGAAAATATTCCTTTGTCGGCTCGGAATCTCCCGGCTTCCTTTTGGGATTCTAGCTGGGCAGGAGTGCCCTCCCTCCCTCCATCTGAACTCTACTCTGAGTACACAGATCCTTGGCAATCTTACATGGCAAGCATGACAGGTTAGATTCCAACATATTTATAGATAATTAATTATTGTCTGTTAGTTAAAGGAATAGATAATTAATTATTGTCTGTTTATTAAAGGAATAGATAATTAATTATTGTCTGTTTATTAAAGGAATAGATAACTAATTATAATCTCTTTATTAAAGGAATTGATAACTAATTATAATCTCTTTATTAAAGAAATAGATAATTAATTATTGTCTGTTTATTAAAGGGATAGATAATTAATTATAATCTCTTTATGAAAGGGATAGATAATTCATCATAAACTATTTATTAAAGAAATAGATAACTAATTATAATCTCTTTATTAAAGGGATAGATAACTAATTATAATCTCTTTATTAAAGGGATAGATAACTAATTATAAAATTATAATCTCTTTATTAAAGGGATAGATAACTAATTATACTAATTATAATCTCTTTATTAAAGGGATAGATAAAATCTCTTTATTAAAGGAATAGATAACTAATTATAATCTCTTTATTAAAGAAATAGAGAACTAATTATAATCTCTTTATGAAAGGGATAGATAATTCATCATAATCTATTTATTAAAGAAATAAATAACTGATTATAATCTCTTTATGAAAGGGATAGATAACTAATTATAATCTATTTATTAAAGGGATAGATAACTAATTATAACCTCTTTATTAAAGGGATAGATAATTAATTATAATCTGTTTATTAAAGGAACAATTAACGAATTATTGTCTGTTTATTAAAGAAAAAATTAACTAATTATTGTCTGTTTATTAAAGGAACAATTTACTAATTATTGTCTGTTCATTAAAGGAACAATTAACTAATTATTGTCTGTTTATTAAAGGAACAATTAGCTAATTATTGGCTGTTTATTAAAGGAACAATTAACTAATTATTGTCTGTTTATTAAAGGAACAATTCACTAGTTTTTGTCTGTTTATTAAAGGAACAATTAACTAATTATTGTTTATTAAAGGAACAATTAACTAATTATTGTTTATTAAAGGAACAATTAACTAATTTTTGTCTGTTTATTAAAGGAACAATTAACTAATTATTGTTTATTAAAGGAACAATTAACTAATTATTGTCTGTTTATTAAAGGAATAGAGAACTGATTAAAAACTTATTTCAATCTGTTTATTAAAGGGAAAGCTTTAAATAAGCAGGATTTTAATGTTTTAAATATTTTGCATTTATAATTTCACTTATAATCTAACCTGAGCTGGGAACTTTTGAATGGTGGATATCGGGATTAATGCTTGATCCACTCTTTTTCTTAATCTCCAGATTAAATAATGCTTGCTCTCCTTTTGTTATTAATCTCTAGATTAATTAACAGAACGGGATTAAGGATATCCCATTCTAAAGTTTTCAGCTCTGAGTTCTCAGTTTAGTTTTAAGTCAAAATTTTTTTTGAGTCATGAGTATTAATAAATATGCCAAATATAAACATCTTGTTTTTATCGTCAGTTCCAAAGGAGTTATATATACTTTTTTTCATAAAACGTACTGGGTCGAAATATCAGGTTTGGACCGTACAATTAAATGCATATACGTTACAATTACACTAGACTGAACCGTACCATTCATTGCATGTACGGTACTACTACTACACTAGACCAATCCATGCTATTAAATGCATGTACGGTACTATTACACTAGACCAATCCATTCCGTTAAATGCATGTACAGTACTATTACACTGGACCAATCCATTCCATTAAATGCATTTAGGTACTATTACACTGGACCAATCCATTCTGTTAAATGCATGTACGGTACAATTACACTAGACCAATCCATTCCGTTAAATGCATATACGGTACAACTATACTAGACCGATCTGTACCATTAAATGCGAAAAATGAAAGGGGGTAATGGCTTACGGCGAAAAATAAGCGCTTATGATCGCTACTAATCCTACTTCTATCTGTTGCGTCTATATGGAGAAAATTGTTAAAAACGACTCATACTGAAAAACCTAGCCTCCATACAAATTCGGAAAGTCCAACATTCAACTTTTTAATTCCAAACAAATCATTCAGATATTACAAACAATAGTCATTGATTATTTTTAGACGAATTCGTATACAGTAAATATTTCATAATATTTATTATTTTTTTAAAATAACATTCCGCTGGCGCTGGATTTTCGAACATTCCTGGAAAATATGAAAATGTCGTCTTCATTATCAAAAATCCTTGAAACAGGAATAAATGTTTTCAAAGTCTGATCAAGAAAAAATAAAAAAAAAATATTATGAAATATCAACCATTTACGAATGCGTCGAAAAATAATCGATGAGTATTGGTTGTAATATCTGAATGATTTGTTTGGGCTTAAATTGATTTGTTCACGATCGGAGTTGAATGTTGCAAATTTCTGAATTTGCATGGATGATACGTTCTTCAGCATGAGTTGTTTTTACCAATTTTCCCCTTATTGACGCAACCGATAGAAGCAAGATTTGTAGCAATCAAAAGCGCTTATTTTTCGCTGTAAGCCTATATATACCCGCTTTAAGTTTTCGCGAACATTCCCTTTAATGTAATCTTTTTGTTAAGGTTACTCTGCTCACCAGATGTACACTGCTAGATCCTACTCCTCCCTCCTCTTACAGTCTAGGAGAGAGTGGGTAGAGCAGAACTATCCATCCTCACCATACCCAACCATGTCAGGTAGTCAATCAATCGATCAACTAAGCAATAATTTAATCAGCTTATCAATCAATTAATCAATCAATAAATTAATTAATGAATCAATGAAGTAATGAAGCAATCAATCATTAAATCATCTAGTCAATTACTGATTAATCAAGTAATCAATCTAGTAATCAATGAATACATGCATAAATCAATCAATAAATCAATCAGCCAATTAATTAAGTCAATTATTCAATCAGCCAATCTATTAATAATCCAATCCATAAATTAATCAGTCAATCATCCGATCAATAAATTAACCAAATAATAAATAAAACAATCATTTGATGAAATAACAAATCTATCTATCTATCTATCTAGGTCTGGAAGGAAGCATGCAGCCTGCCTCGAAGGACCTCTACTGGTTTTAAAGAGAAGAAAAATGGAAAACCTAAAAACAAAAATAAATTTATCTGTGAACAAGTGATAAAGAAAAACTCAAGAAGGAAAACGATGTTTTCCTAAAACTCCGGAAGAAAAAGAACAATTGTTTGAAAAAACAGTTAAATGTGATTAAACAGGGGGCAGAGCACCAATTACACATCATAGTCTGCCCTGGTGCCCTCATAAAACCTGTTTTAAAAAGTTCCTACTCTTCAAGTGCCCCACCCCCCTCCCGACCCTGGAACCACCCTACCCCCTCCCTGTTTACAAGGGTCCATTAACTGGTGATTTTTTGTAGTCCATTTAGTTGAAATTAAAATTTTCTTAGATTCTCGATTGAAACAAAGCAAAATGTAGAGAATGTGGGAGATTTTCAAGGAAAAATGTCAAAAATATGCTAGTATTTAACTTTTTAAACAAACGTGTAAAAGTCTTCAAAGTAAAAAATTCATAATAAAATTTTCTTCTTGGGTCCTGAAGGCCAGTTTTTTTTATCCCTCCTATAAGAATTTAAACAAACGTCTTTATTACAGGGGAAATTAGTTCCATAAACTAACATTTGGCCCATTTCTAACACTCAGTGTTAGTTTTGGAACCAATTTCCCCTGTATCAGAAAAACTGATTAGTCAATATTTTTTACAGGATACGCGATCTATTAATGATCGCGAGTCCCTGACTCTTTACAAAAAAATTAATAGAATGATTAAAGAAAAGAAACGATATAGTTCTATAATTTTCTGAAGTTGTATATCCTTCATTGAAATAATTAAATATTAAGGTTTTTCCCAAGCTTGTTAAGACGTTTACTCGTAACCTTAGATGAAAAAACACTTGTGATGGGGAATAAAAATATTGTTTTAATTATAAATATGTTTTATATAAGTGTAATGTCAGTTAATAATGTTATATATGGATTAGAGAAAATAAATAATTAGAAATTTGATATAAATCATTAGTCTTAGATATTATGAGCATTTCAATTGGTTTTGCTGTCATTTCAAGAAAAAAGTTAGATTTTAAAATTTCAATTTTCTAAGTCGTCTAAATCGTCTTTGCCTCAAACTCAAATTTTCTAATCTCGATGTCTTTACATCCTGAGGGTGTAAACAATTGAGATTTCAAACTATTTTTTAAACAGAATTTTTAGATTTCTACGATATCTGGATTCAATTTAATTTTATAATGTTTCAAATAATTATCTGTCTTTAAACTGTATTTTGAGTTCTTTTAATATTTTCCGCTAAAGTAGACCTAACTACAACCAAAGTTTCCAGCGAACAAAAATTTTCAAAAAATGCGAAAAATGTGAAAATAATCGTACGCATTTCGCAAACTTTTTCGCGAAGTATTGTAGATGCAACAATTAATTTTGCAAAATGGAATTTTCTGCCTTTTACCCACATTTCTTTTTCGCAAAAATTTCGCATATTTTCGCGATAATGATTAGGCAAAATTGAACGAAAAAGTGAAAAATTTCGCATTTTTCTCGAGCTAATTAAGTGCGAAAAAATGCAATATTTTTCGATAAAATTTTTTTTTACATACAATTAACACTTTTCGCTGAAAACCCTAACTGCAACGAAACACATCCTAGCTGTATCGGAATATTTTCATTCATCTCTCAACCAAAATCCGTCAACATAAAGTTGAAGAATTACAATACTTAAATATCTAAATTCGGAGCCCAACAAAAAAATACAAAGTAACATGTGCAAAAAAGATAAATTTAATAGGTAAAACTAGGTTCTTTAGTGCTTTTTAAACAGGAACTCTGATTTACTGTGTGCCCTCCCATCTCTATGTTTTAATAATCAAATTCGTTTTTTATATGTAGTAGTTTCATTCTCTACTTTACAAACGTTTTATTATCTATTTTACAGCCGTTTTATTATCTAATAATATATCGTTTTATTCTTAATTTTCGCTACTTTACTGTACTTAATTTTCTCTGTTTTATTCTCTGTTATGCATTCGTTTTATTCTTTATCTTTAAGATTCGCTACTTTACAGACAAAAATTCTCTGTTTTACTAAAACTTTAATCTTTATTTTACGGGCATTTTTTATTTTATTTTGATCACATATACGTTTCATTTTCTTTTGTGTTAACGTTTTACTCTCTAGTCTCTAGTTTATAAAAGTATATTTTTTTAATGCTCAATGCATGCTCAAATATCTCTTTTAAATTATAAATTATAAATTAAAATATCCCTTTTAAATTAGAAAATGAGAAAAGAATCTGTGTTTTTGCCTCAAACTCAAATATTCTAAACCCTATATTTGGACACCTGATGGTGAAAACCTTTAATATTACAAACTTAAGCTATTTTATCTAACAGAACTCATTGATTGAAATATCAAAGATCGACAACATTTGCAAAAATATATGGAAAAAGAAATCAGAGTTTGTGTTAGTTCCCTAACTTAAACTTAAAACAAAAAAATGAAAGATCAACCCTAAAGACAATAATATCAATGTTAGATTACCGTGAGATAAACTCTGCTCATGAAAGTATTTATGTTGGATTACCGCGAGTATAAACTTATGAAAGTATCAATGTTAGATTACCGTGAGATAAAATCTGCTCATGAAAGTATCAATGTTAGATTACCGTGAAATATACTATAGTGTTGAGAGTATCAATGTTAGATTACCGTGAGATAAACTAAAGTGATGAAAGAATGATTGTTAGATTACCGTGAGATAAACTATAGTGATGAAAGTATCAATGTTAGATTACCGTGAGATAAACTATAGTGATGAAAGAATGATTGTTAGATTACCGTGAGATGAACTGTAGTGATGAAAGTATCAATGTTAGATTACCGTGAGATGATCTCTAGTGATGAAAGTATCAATGTTGGATTATCGTGAGATGCACTCTAGTGATGAAAGTATCCATGTTAGATTACCGTGAGATGAACTATAGTGATGAAAGTATCAATTTTAGATTACCGTGAGATGATCTCTAGTGATGAAAGTATCAATGTTAGATTACCGTGAGATAAACTATAGTGATGAAAGTATTTATGTTAGATTACCGTGAGATAAACTATAGTGATGAAAGTATCAATGTTGGATTACCGTGAGGTGAACTATATAGTGATGAAAGTATCAATGTTAGATTACCGTGAGATAAACTATAGTGATGAAAGTATCCATGTTAGATTACCGTGAGATGTACTCTAGTGATGAAAGTATCAATGTTAGATTACCGTGAGATAAACTATAGTGATGAAAGTATCAATGTTAGATTACCGTGAGATGTACTCTAGTGATGAAAGTATCAATGTTAGATTACCGTGAGATAAACTATAGTGATGAGAGTATTTATGTTAGATTACCGTGAGATAAACTAAAGTGATGAGAGTATCAATGTTGGATTACCGTGAGATAAACTATAGTGATGAAAGTATCAATGTTGGATTACCATGAGATGTACTCTAGTGATGAAAGTATCAATGTTGGATTATCGTGAGATGTACTCTAGTGATGAAAGTATCAATGTTAGATTACCGTGAGATGTACTCTAGTTATGAAAGTATCAATGTTGGATTATCGTGAGATGTACTCTAGTGATGAAAGTTTGGCTACGCTCAGTTTAACACGACCGAAGGTTTAAATAAATACTTTATTGACTAACTTATTGAAAATCTAAATTTAAGAAATCGAAAATATATCAGGGTGACGTGGCAGAATCAGAGCTCATCTTGCCGCGTCTGAGTATCCGGCTTCTAACTCCTCAGATTGTCTTCCGCCACAGTACTCCCCCCAAGAAGGCAAGGCGGAGTCAAGGCGGAGCTAAGACTTCTTTCCTGACTTGTCTGTGAGGGTTTCTTCTTGGTATGATTATAGGTTGGTTTAAAAACATCACAGATTTCTTCTTTGAGGCGGACGACTTCGTGGCGGAGGAAAGGTCAGGAGGATCCTTTGACTGGCGAAGAGGAGGACGACCTCGAGGCGGAGGAGTTACAGAAACTGAGTCTATTTTGGTACCAATCTGGAGGCGGAAGAATTTACTCCGCCGTTCTATAACTTGGTAAGGACCACGGTACAGAGGACTGAGTGAGGGTTTGCTGGCATCTTCTCGAACAAACACAAACTTGGCTGCTTTCAGAGCTGCAGGAATCTCAACTGAAGGCGAATGTTGCACATGATGAGGCGGAGGGGTTGAAAAACCGGCAATTACTTTCTCCACTTTGCTGAAGAATATAGAATATAGAAATATAAATGGAGTCCCAATGAGGGATTGCAGCGAACGAAACGTTTTGCGAAATTTCGCATTTCTTTCGCGAAAATGAATGAAGCGAAAAAAATGCGAAAGAGATGGGATATTTCGCGAAAATTTCATTAAAAAATAGTATTACAAGTACAAGTTATAAAGACCGGACTGTCTGATGGTTATAAGGACTTGACTGTCCGGAGTCCGGACTGCATAAGGACCGGACTGTATAAGGACCAGCCTGTATAAGGACCAGACTGTATAAGGACCAGACTGTATAAGGACTGGACTGTATAAGGACAGGACTGTTTAAGAACCGGACTGTTTAAGGACTGGACTGTATATGGACCGGACTACATAAGGACCGGACTGTATAAGGACCGGAATGTTTTGGACTGGACTGTATAAGGACCGGATTGATAAGAACCAGACTGTATAAGGACCGAACTTTGTAAGGACCGGTCTTATAAGGTCCGGACTGTACACAGACTGGACTGAATAAGGACTGGACTGTATACAGACTTGACTGAATAAGTACTGGACTGTCTAAGGACCGGACTGTATAAGGACCGGACTGTATATTGACTGGACTGTATAAGAACCGGACTGCACAAGCACCGGACTGTATAAGGACCGGACTGTATAAGGTTCTGACTGCATAAGAACCAGACTGTATAAGGACAGGACTGTATAAGGATCGGACTGTATAAGGACCGGACTGTGTAAAGACCGGGCTGTATAAGGACCGGAATGTATAAGGAACGGACTGTAAAATGACTGGACTGAATAAGGACCGGACTGTAAAAGGACCGGACTGTATAAGGACCAGACTGTATATGGACCGGACTGTATATGGACCAGACTGTATATGGACCGAACTGTATAAAGACCGGACTGTATAAGGACGAGAATGTATAAGGAACGGACTGTAAAATGACTGGACTGAATAAGGACCGGACTGTATAAGGACCGGACTGTATAAGGACCGGACTGTATATGGACCGGACTGTATAAGAACCGGACTTTATATGGACCGGACTGTATATGGACCAGACTGTATATGGACCGGACTGTATAAGAACCGGACTGTATATGGACGGGACTGTATATGGACCGGACTGTATAAGAACCGGACTGTATATGGACCGGACTGTATATGGACCAGACTGTATATGGACTGGACTGTATAAGGCCCTGACTGTCGTTTTAATTTTAAGAAATTTTCTTTTAGGGAGGGGCTATGGCCGATTAACAACGGTAACCTTAATCTGATCAATAAATGTTAAAGATATTGCAGTTTTTCTAGTTTTAAAATTGATTATTTCTGACATTTTCCTGCATCTTTTCTGAAACAGAAATCTGCAAGTCATTTTCAAAGTGATCCCATAATGAAAAAAAATCATTTTTCGAAAAGAAAAACATGGATAACTCATTCATTCGTGATGAGAGATAAAGCTTTTAAGTAAATTGGACACGACAATCTATAATGAGTTGCACTGAAAATTTCGTCTACACTCTGCAGTCCCTTTAGTCTCTGATGGAAAGTCTGGGTAAAGAATCAGTAGTAGTTCAAGTAGTTCAAGTTGTTCTAGTAGTTTGAGAATTTCAGCAATGCGCGGCATTCAAAGGTCAGACGCGCTTTTACTCAACATACGGGGCATTCTTTCCCAGGAGTTAAACACATTCTTTTTAACCATATGAACATTCGATCCCAGACCAATACATATCTCTTAGCAGAAAGAACACAACCACTTTTCTTACTGAGATTTAGTGCTATAAGATATATGATTATACATGACATGAGAACTTGAGAACATAAAACTTATAAAATTCTAGCTTGGAAACCCGGCGCTGCCCTGGTTACTCAAAGCTGCTCCCGCCGTTTACCCGCACTTGGTCAACCCAATCAACTTAGAATCTCAAAACCAAGCTAAGAACGTTTCCGTGGCTCTTCCGAGTATCCAAATTAAAATTTGAGGCAATTTGAGAAAGACAATATATAAAGATATATAAATATTCTTTCCACAAATTCTAAATTTCTAATTTCCAAATCTGAGCAATAGGGTATTGCAAAAAATGTGGGTGAGCATCAATTCCCGTTTCTTTGGGCGCAATGAGGAATTTGAATGTCCAGGCGTACATAAGTGCATACAAGATTGTACGCACCGAGAAGCCAGTCAAGGGGGGTCATGACCAACGTACGAAAATTGGATTTTTATACCAGTATTGAATTATTAAGTTATTAAGTAATCCGCTTGCAGTTTCGGAAGGAAATGGGTTTTTGCCACAACATCTACTTTTCGTATCTCTATTTATTTGCAACCCGATGTTGTACAACTTTGATATTTCAAACGATGAAATCTGTTAGATCAAAAAGTCTAAGCTTGAAATATCTAAGGTTTACACCATCAGTTAGCAGAGATAAATGGATTAGAAAATTAGAGTTTGAGGCAAAAACTGCAGTACATAAACTCAACTTTATGTAAAATTAAAAGATAATTACGAAGATTAATGCATGTTAGTTCAGCTGGTTGTGGACTTCTTAATTACTGTATTTCCTAAATAATTCATTAAGTTACATTGAATATCCAAAAATTGTTATCTTGGGTGATTATCTATTTTGCCATTTTCTCTTTTGAGGTGATTACAGATTTTTCTGGGGAATTTTTAATCCTGGCAATATAATTTCTACCATAATTTCTTTGTTAAATCTGATGATGTTTTAACGTTAGTTTAAAATCACAAAAGAATAACGTTGCCAAATGATTTGATTTTTGAAATTTTACATTTTGTTTCTTAGTTACATATAAAATACATGAAACATTATATATCGAAGGCAGTGTTTTTGGCAAGCTGATTTTGATCTCCTAAATTTTATTATTCTAGAATAGGGTATTTTAGAAGTACATATGTTGCTTCTAAATAGAAATTAATAATGAATATCGAAGATTTTAAAAAGAGAGCAATGAATAGGTGTTCTCTGGATCAAGAATCCGTGTTATACTTACTTACTTGCAGATTTTTATAATTCACTTTCGGAGATTTTTATCCTCTACAATATTATCATTTTTTAAAACATTTTCCCCAGTTGGGCCCCCATAGTTGAGAGAGTCTATATGGGTGGTATTGTATTTGTAGCACTATAAACATTTATAGGGATATTTGGAATATTTTGCATAAAGGTTTATTTGGTGTAAACAAGTTACAAGTCTTTACTGCAATATCCTTCAGGGCTTTCAACTATTCATCTATTTGTGTACAGTGTGCAGTGTATAGTGCATAGTGTACAGTGTACAGTGTACAGTGTACAGTGTACAATGTAAAGTGTACAGTGTAAAGTGTACAGTGTACAGTGTACAGTGTACAGTTATAGTGTACAGAGCCCAAAACTTAAGACAGAGTATTGTTAGTAAAACCAGTTTTAAAACCCGGGTTTCACGAATGGGGTTAGGCACTTTTGTGATTATCAATATTTTTGTAATGATATATCATTTCTTCAGTTTTTTTATATTCTCCATTTTTTTCAAATCTCTTAAATCAAAATCTACACAAATGTAAAGACCCCAAAAAGGAAACTCGGGAGTTTTGTTCAATGATGCTCTTTTAAATTTCGGCCTCAGTGTAAAGTATACAGTGTACAGCGTACAGTGTAAAGTGTACTGCAGTGTACAGTGTTGACCAGAAAATAGTGGAATGATTGTCGTCTATGTTGTTTTCTTTTAATCGAGTAATCCCACTTACTTCCCCGGCACTACGCTCTTGATAACTCAAATTCGAGTACCATGCATCACTTTTTGTCTAACTGTAAAACTAGGCACTTTAATCGTACAGTACATATAGTGGTTATAACAAACAAAGACAAAAATTAATTTAAAAATGTGTTAAAAACAGCTGAGTAAAACAATTCGAACAAATTATCGTAATTAAAACATACTCAAACTGTACTTCTGTTAGGCGCTTTATCAAACTTATGATTTCACTAAAAGAACAAATTCTTGAAAGTATAATTTTAAAAAAAAGAAGTTAGGAAAACTTTTTTACTCTAAGTCGGGTTAGGTCTCCCGGAAGTTTGTATTTCAAGAGTTTGTAATTCAGGAGTTTTTATTTCAGGAGTTTGCATTTCAGGATTTTGTAATTCAGGAGTTTGTATTTCAGGATTTTGTAATTCAGGAGTTTGTATTTCAGGATTTTGTAATTTAGGAGTTTGTATTTCAGGATTTTGTAATTCAGGGTTTTGTATTTCAGGAGTTTGTAATTCAGGAGTTTGTATTTCAGGAGTTTGTAATTCAGCAGTTTGTATTTCAGACGTTTGTATTTCAGGATTTTGTACTTCAAAAATTTATCTTTCAAGAGTGATTGTATTTCAAGAGCTTGCATTTTAGGAGTTTGTATTTAAGAAATTTGTATTTCAGAAATTTGTCTTTCAGAAATTTGTCTTTCAAGAGTAACCGTACTTCAGAAGTTTGTACTGTTTTGCAGGAGTTTGTATTTCAGAAGGCTGTTTTTCAGGAGTTTGTATTAAATTTCAGGGAGCGCCTTAATTGTCATAACTTGGAATTTGATGACTAAGTTCATTTATAAATTAATTAATTAATTAATTAGTTGTCTAGCTCAGAATCCATCCCTCCCTCCATACTATTCTTTATCTTATCTCTAGCTTAATGAGCAAGTAAATACCCTCTTAAATACATGGGTGTTCCTTTTTAAATTTACAATATTTACCCCCCCCCCACTCACTACCACCGTTACATTAACTAAAAAGTGTCAACATCAACATCCAGATAAAATTGTGAAATCTATAAAAAGGATTATAAGAATAAAAAATTGAAAACTCTTATTTCTTTCAAAATTAAATTGTTTCAGGGAGTGTCATTGTAATTAGAAGTGACCCACCATTTAGAAAAAAAGAGGGGGATGTCCGATTTACAACGATACCCTTTAAACCTTTATCTGGTCAATATTGTGGAAGATATTGTCGTTTTTATAGCTTGCGAAGTGTTTAATTCTGTACAAGTTACTTTAGTAGAGAAACCAGAATTAGAAACTTTTAATTTAGAAATTTGAAAGATATCAACGCCCAACATTATGGATGTCTCATCCATTCTGATCAGAAAAGCTTATTTAAGGGTACCGTTGTGAATCGGACATGGTCCTCTTGTAATTACGTCTGCAGTCCCTTTAATACTTAAAAGATTTCTACTTGAAGTGACCTAAAGTGGTCTAAGCCGTGTTATTTTACCCCTTTAGTTAGTAGATACTGCTATGCTACTGCTACCCTAAAATATCTAAACCACCCAAGCAGTTGATTGTAAAGTTAAATTTTCAAGAAAACAAAATTTACAGATCATTTTTAAGAATATTAGTCGACTCAAACATGAGAATAATATTCCACAGAATTGATAAAATGTTATAAACAGCTCAGACATTATCGTCGGGGCGCTTAAAGTACCACTTTTAGTATCAAGACATGGTATAACATGTTAATTCACAACAGTATTTTTAACAGATATGGTTCAAGAATCAATGAGATATCAATGCTTTTCTTTTTTAAAAGTTATAATTTTTTCCCTTTTCGGTTATCTTTATACGTGACATGCGGATATGCAGTAAAGGTGATATCAATTCCTCATTGTTGCTCTGACTGAGTTCTAAAGGGTACCATTGTGATTCGGGAAAGCCCAAGTTCAATAGAAGCGCCACTTGACAATAATTCATTGAAGAGGAAGAAATGAGACCTATCGTAGTTCGTACATAATCCAAGCAGAGTACTTTGATAAGTCAGATTATGTAATTTATCGGATCATTCCATTCCATTCATTGCAGTTATCTCGCCGAGACATTTGTCCCACGTTTTATAGTTCGCTTTTCAAAAAGGGGACAATTGTGAGACAAATATGATGATAAACCTGAATAATTGTTCACAAAATACTCAGTTCGTAGCAAGGAATATATATACAAGAATCTGCCATAAAATTTTTTTTTATAAAAAAGAAGATATTAAAGTTTCTGTATTGAAAATAGTCCAACTTTACACTAATTAAACTGTGCTTATTTATACTGGTCTTTAAATATTCAGGAAACGGAGTTGTAGAGCAAAGATTTGTAAATTCAAATTTCCAATAATTCTTTTTTATGTTCATTGGATGATAGGAGAGGATTGAGAGAGTGTAGAACCACGAATACCAACCACAAACTAACAGAATACCCACAGCAAACTAACAGAAGAAAAGATGAAAGGAAAAGATAGAAAGGAAGGAAAAGAAAGAGAAACAAGGTGAACGAAAAGTGAAGTATTTTAGAAAGAAAACCAAAGAGAGGTTTGTTGGTGTCGTCCTCTGTAAAGATAAGAGGAAAGGAGAGGATGGAAAGCAAGGATAAGTAGAAAAGAAAAAAAAAGCGAACAGAAGTTTATGAAATATAGAAAAACAGCGTACTGCAAGTGTCGGTCAAGTGTCCCCTCCAGAAAAACAACGTACTGCAATTGTCGGTCAAGTGTCCCCTCCAGAAAAACAGCGTACTGCAAGTGTCGGACAAGTGTCCCCTCTAGAAAAACAGCGTACTGCAAGTGTCGGTCAAGTGTCCCCTCCAGAAAAACAACGTACTGCAAGTGTCGGTCAAGTGTCCCCTCCAGAAAAACAGCGTACTGCAAGTGTCGGTCCAGTGTCCCCTCCAGAAAAACAGCGTACTGCAAGTATCGGTCAAGTGTCCCCTCCAGAAAACAGCGTACTGCAAGTGTCGGACAAGTGTCCCTTCCAGAAAAACAGCGTACTAGTGTCGGAAAAATGTCCCCGCGCGGCTATTGCAGATTTGTCGAATATTCAGTTCATGGATTTATAATATTCAGTTATAGACAATTCAACATGTCCGAAAAAACGACGTGACATGACGACAAATGAAGACAGACAGTTAGACAAACAGATAGACAGCCATATAGACAGACAGATAGACAGACAGAAATACAGACAGAAAGACAGACAGATAGACAGACAGATAGACAGACAGATAGACAGACAGATAGACAGACAGATAGACAGACATATAGACAGACAGATAGACAGACAGATAGACAGACAGATAGACAGACAGATAGACAGACATACATACAGATAGAGAGACACAGATAGACAGACAGATAGACAGATATATAGACAGATAGACAGACAGATAGACAGATAGATAGACATATAGATAATTCTAGACTAGAAACACTTTGTAAATATCTGATGATTTTCTAGTTGCGTTAACTCAAGTTATGTTCTTCACCTTTCCCACACTATTATACTGGGCTCTTGGGCCCAAGTAGAGATGGGCTTCCAAATAAATGACGAACTTTTTTTAATAAAAATGTGTACTGTAAAGTAGAACAAGATCAAATGAAACTAAATTTAATTTGTGAGAGGAAAAACTCTGGTTCTGAAAAAGAATCGGATTTTATTAGTTTTGAAAAATCTATTTTTGAAGGAGAAAAAATTGTGAACAATGCAATATAATTCAAGTTATAGTAAAAATCTATTTTCAAATAGAAAAAAATCTGAAAAAAACCTGTTTAAAATTTAAAAAGAGCAATCTTTACAGGAAAAACACCTTGAACTATTAAATAGATTTCTTGGCTTACAGGACGCGTTGCGCCCATCTTCTATTTAAATTGTGAACATTTTCTCTTTGTTTACATTGTAAATCAAAAACAAAAGAGGTCGCGTACTTTTAAAAAAATTTCGTGGATTTTTTTTAATTTAATGGAAATTGAATTTTGTTGGAGCCAACATTTGAAATTTTAATCATTCATAAACCTTCCATGGGGACATAGAAAGTCCCGCACAAAATTTGGGCCACGTTTATTGGATACAAACTGACAAACAGACAGACAAACAGACAAGCAAAGTATATAAATAAATATATATATATCTATATATATAGATAGAGCCTCTGAAAAGGAAAAACCCTAAAATTTTCACAAAACAAGCAAACGATGTCCATCTATACTTTTGAAGGCCTTGGATCCAGAATAATGAAAAAGAGGGGGGGGGGGTATGATATTTTGTTCGCATGTTTTTTGTAATAAAGTCATTTTTATAGTTTGTTAAAGCATGATCATTCATTTTAGTTACAGTTCAAATTATAATTTATTTAGGTATAGCTGGGTTAAAGAAATCTAGACGTATAAATTCAAGTAACTCTGCATTTAAAGAGTAAACTGCACACGATTCACAATGGTACTTTAACACCTTTAACTGTGAGACAATTGATATCCTAGTTTTTCAATCTGAAAACTCATCAAAATTGAATTCTGCTGTTGAGGATATCCTTGTTAAACATTTCTATAAAAGTAAGTTGCAGCTTTATGCATGAAGGATCAATGAAGGAAATTGACAGAATTTATTGCGTAAAAGATAGAAAATTACTATTTTTCCTAATCGTAAGATAGGGCCGGGATTAGAGAGGCTTTAATTATTGTAGGTGAATGTAATTCTCTTAAAATGGAGGGTCAGTTAGAATTGCGCCATTAGTCCTTTTACCCCTGTCCAGATTAGGTTATTTACCCCTGTCCAGATTAGGTTATTTTTGTTTAAAATTTATTTTAAAAAATATGAGTTGAGATAGATGGTGGGACACATGTTCCTTGTCCAAAGGCTAGTTCATTAAAAAAAAAATATTAGACCTCTCACTTTTTTTTTGGTTAGTGTCCTAGGGGGTTTTAAAACAAGTTCAAAAAATTTTTAAGAGCTTTTCAAGTAAACAAATTTTATATCTTAAGCTTAATCAATGAAAAAGTAAAATTTACGACTATGAAGTTTAAAAGTTGTGAAGAAGTGAGCGTTCTAGTCTAAGTCGTTTTTAAGCAAAGGAGAAAAAAATACAATCGTGATAGAGTTTAGAATTAGGTTGCAAATGATGCTTTAGTTGGGGACAAGTTTAAAATGTAAAACTCTAATTTCTATCAATTATATCTTTGCAACCAAATGTCGTAGACATCAGATAATTAACATTTTTAGCTTTTTAGATAAAATAATCGAAGTTTTTAAATATCAAAGGTTTACTCCATCAGGTTGAAAAGATTAGAATATTTTATTGGTGTAAAAATTGCTCTTCTAACATGCAATAAACTTTTTAAAAAATGTTTTTTTGTCTGTTCTTCTAATATTAATCATCCACGTGGATTTAATGGTTCTGTCAATATTTCAGAAAACTGTGAATTCGATCACAATATGACCCCTTTTACATAATTTTATAGCCTTTTATCTTAAATACTTTTTTCTTGGCATATACATATGAATGAAAAAGTATAAAATAAACAAATCTTTAAGTCTATAATGACTGTTGAGTTATAGACAAAAGCATGTTTGATTTCAAATAAAAGAAACCGAATGCTTCTCTCTCTCGTTAGTTCAGGGTGCATCGTTATCTCAGTTCTGCGGCTAATTTCTAAACATTTTCTTCGACTAGAGAATTGAAAATAAATTTGATGACAAACAATGAGACACCCCCCCCCCCC
>NW_019397381.1:135011-141266 GCF_000591075.1 Eurytemora carolleeae
CCCCCCCTCCCATGTGGACCCTATTTTGTCATTTGTCACTGTTTTCTTCTAGTTCTTACTGTGCTACGTTTAAACACTGTATACATACTAATTCCTGTTAAACACTCAATTTTTCAACTCTAATTGCTGGAACATTAGACTTATAAAAGAGAAGAAAGAGTGGAGAGGGAAAAGGAGGATGAGGGGAGGGAGAAGGGGAGAGTAGGATGAGAAGAAAGAGAAGGAATAGGATTAGAAGGAAGAGAAGGAATATGATGAGAAGGAAGAGAAGGAATAGGATGAGAAGGAAGAGAAGGAATAGGATGAGAAGGAAGAGAAATAATAGGATGAGAAGGAAGAGAAGGAATAGGATGAGAAGGAAGAGAAGGAATAAAATAAGAAGGAGGAGAAAGAATAGGATGAGTAAAACTTTAAGGAATAGGATGAGAAGGAAGAGAAGGAATATGATGAGAAGGAAGAGTAGGAATAGGATGATTAGAAAGAGTAGGAATATGATGAGAAGGAAGAGAAGGAATAGGATGAGTAAAATATCATATAAAGTTATGTTGTGCATAAGACAAAAGCGTCTGAATGATTTTGATGAAGAACTGCGAAGCATTCGGGTGCAAAAATAAATTCTAAATAAATTTTGAAAATTTTAAATATTTGATTCTTTAGTTTTGAAAATAACATTCTGGGTGAAAGACAACTACTTAAAAAAAGCTTGCTTTTTGCATCATTTAATCAACAAGTTTATCATTGGTAAAAAAAGGCGTGTATGAAAAATAAAATAAAATAAATATATTCATTTATTTTGCTTGTAAAAACTTTAAATCAACAGCTAAGAGATATTTTTATAGAAAGCCATTTGGGGATTTTTTCAGCTGATCAATTTTAATCTTCATAACAGACTTTCAAGAATTGAAAACTGGTGTATATATTTTCTTTAATAAGTATAGACTAGAATAGACTAGAATAGATTAGAATAGACTAGAATATACTAGAATAGACTAGAATAGACTAGAATAGACTAGAATAGACTAGAAATATCCTTCTATCTACCAATCTAATATCTATATATCCTTCTATCTACCAAATCTAATATCTGTCTATCCGTTTATCTACCAATCTAATATATATCTATCCATCTATCTACCAATCTAATATCTATCTATCCTTCTATCTAACAATCTAATTTCTATCTATTCTTTATTTATCAATCTATAGTCTATCTATCCGTCCATCTACTACCAATCTGATATCTATCTATGCTTTATCTATCAATCTTATAACTGTCTATCCTTAATATAACCACGCTCCTCTGCTGCTTTAGTAATTGTAAATTGGCGGTACAGTCCAAGGTTGGCCCAGCTCGGATATATTTAAATGTACACCAATAGGACGATAACTACTTCTGTATGTATAAAATGCCTTATTTTTCACATTATCTTTATGCCAGGTAAATAGAAGGCAGTTAAAGTAGTAATAATTTAAATTTTAAAAATAAAGATGTGTATTGATTTGTATATAAATAGTAGAACTCAGGGTAGTGGGGAAATGAAAAAAATTCTTCAATAAATGTTGATAAAAAAGTTTCAACAAGTCGGTGGTAGTGAGGGTAGTGGGGAACTGAAAACAATTCTTGAATAATTGTTGATAAAAAAGTTTCAACTTGTCAGTGGTAGTGAGGGTAGTTTAAAATAAAAAAAAAATTGAAAAAAATGTTGATATATAGATTTTAAAAAGTCGGAGGTAGTCAGGGTAGTGGCAAATTGAAAAAATAAATTATTGAATAAATGTTGATAAGAAAGTTTCAACAAGTCGGTGGTAGTGAGGGTAGTTTAAAATAAAAATTTTTTTTTTTTTAAATGTTGATATATAGATTTTAAAAAGTCGGAGGTAGTGAGGGTAGTGGCAAATTGAAAAATAAATTATTGAATAAATGTTGATAAAAAAGTTTCAACTTGTCGGTGGTAGTGAGGGTAGTGGGGACAAGCTGAAACTTTTTTATCAACATTTATTCAAGAATTTTATTTAAATTAAAAACTACCCTCACTACCACTGAATTTTCAAAATCTTAATTTCAACATTTATTATTTTTTTTCATTTTCAAACTGCCGTCACTTCCAAGACAAAAAACTGAAGCAAGTCTTAAAGAAAAAAAAGAGGCAATTTAAAGATTTTTAATTTGAATTTCTTGCTAAATATAATTTTTTTTATCAAGATTTTGCAAAAAAAAATCTTATACTTTTATAAGAAAGGTATCTGCTAACTACCATACATACCTATGTTAATAAAAAATTCACCTATTTTTTCATCAAAAAAAAGCATTTTATACGTTCACTAACTATTTACCCTTAATATATTTATTATATATACCAATCTAATAACTATATATCTTTACTTTTAATATCTTCATATATTTGCTTTACTACCCTTATAATACAGGGTTACGGGTTACACACAAAGAATGAGAGTTCAGAGACGACTGTACGAAATGTATATTGTCTGCTTCCTTATTTCCATGATTTCTTGCTACTATAAACTTTTTTCTTCCTTTTCCAAATTATTAAATAAGCTATTTAAAGACCATGACAGACGACTTATTAGATATTACAAATTTGGAATTGTAATTTTTAAAGGGTTTCAAGTCGTCTTTACAGTCTCATCCTTTGTGGGTAACCCGATATATCTATCTATCAATCCATATTTCTACCATTATAATATCCATCTATCTTCGTTCTATTTATATGATAATGCAGATATATGTGTGTTTATCTATAGAAATAGCTAGAGATAGCTAGAGATAGCTAGATAATGATGGAACTGTGGATAGATAGATAGACGGATAAATTACTAAAGGTATGGGAACAAATTTGCATTCATTACACGCTAACTGGACACCAAACTGGGGAGCAGATAGATAGATAGATAGATAGATAGATAGATAGATAGATAGATAGATAGATAGATAGATTGATAGATAGATAGATAGAAAGATAGATAGATAGATAGATAGATAGATAGATAGATAGATAGATAGATAGATAGATAGATAGATAGATAGATAGATAGATAGATAGATAGATAGATAGATAGATAGATAGATAGATAGATAGATAGATAGATAGATAGATAGATAGATAGATAGATAGATAGATAGATAGATAGATAGATAGATAGATAGATAGATAGATAGATAGATAGATAGATAGATAGATAGATAGATAGATAGATAGATAGATAGATAGATAGATAGATAGATAGATAGATAGATAGATAGATAGATAGATAGATAGATAGATAGATAGATAGATAGATAGATAGATAGATAGATAGATAGATAGATAGATAGATAGATAGATAGATAGATAGATAGATAGATAGATAGATAGATAGATAGATAGATAGATAGATAGATAGATAGATAGATAGATAGATAGATAGATNGGTAGT
Organism: Eurytemora carolleeae; assembly: GCF_000591075.1. Classification (NCBI taxonomy): domain Eukaryota; kingdom Metazoa; phylum Arthropoda; class Copepoda; order Calanoida; family Temoridae; genus Eurytemora; species Eurytemora carolleeae. The sequence goes on from NW_019397381.1 coordinate 138,447, forward strand.
GTTTTATGAGGTAGTGTTTTATGAGGTAGTGTTTCATGAGGTAGTGTCTTACGAGGTAGTGTTTCATGAGGTAGTGTCTTACGAGGTAGTGTTCTATGAGGTAGTGTTTTATGCGGTAGTGTTTCATGAGGTAGTGTTTCATGAGGTAGTGTTTCATGAGGTAGTGTCTTACGAGGTAGCGTTTTAAAAGTGAGCGTTTTTCTATGTACACCTAATGCTAGAAATGCATGGCAAGAGATTCAAGTCACGGATTTAAATGCTTTTTTTCTTAAATATGCAAGTTTACCAATATTCTTTAATATTTAAAAGGACAGGGTCAAATAATTTTCTAAAATGTAAAATTTGCATTATTTAGAACACCTTTGAAATTACTTCATAATTAAAAGTATTGAATTGAAGTTGAATTTACAATGGTCCAGTTTCAATGATATTATTTAAAGTTTTTTTTTGCCTATTTTGTAGCATCAAATCTTAAAACTGCGAATTTTGGTTTAAAGACATTTTCAAATGAAAAATAGATTTTCCGTTTTAAAGAAAAGGGGATAATATAGAAACCAAATGGACCCCTCTCGAGTCTCAACCTAAAATTCTAAAATTAACTAAATTTTCATTACGTACCGTACACTATTGTTTCAGTAGAAGTAAATATTTCTATTTAGTGGATAGCGCCTATTTTAGAATTTATCTCTAATTGGATAATGAGCTAGATAGAAAGATCGATGTTACCACAATGCTATTTCTATTGGTTTAGAATAGACAACAAACGCATGACTAAACTCTGATTGGATCAGGAGCTAATGGACTCAGCATACAAGAGAGCCTAGCGATGTGTCTAAAAACAAATTCTCCATGTCTCATTATTTTTTATCCCCCCCCCCCCTCCCCAAACAATTCCCCATGTCACTCATTAAACTGGAATCAAGGCCTAATGAGATCTAATTACTTCATAGTAGAGATTCCTAGGACAGAGACTAAAATGCTTTACCCTTACTTTTCATCAATCAATCAATCAATCAATCAATTGTGATACCCCAAATCAATAACCGATTTACCAGAACGACCTGATCATCCTAAAAAGAAGGGGGGAGGGGTCTTTCTGGGGATCAGCAAAGCATGGCGGGCCACAATGGGGTACACCATAAACCTCTTATTTGAGTAAAATAAGGCTCGGTCACTTGAGAAATTTTTTGGATAGAAGTCTCTTTGGCATTCTGATGTTGTTTTGAAGTTTAGAAAAGGAGTATTGTGACCATGCAAAAACCAGTCACTATAATTAACTACGCTGAACGGATTAACTGTGTTCTATGGATTTACTGTTCTGAACGGATTAACTGTGCTGAACGGATTAACTGTTCAAATGATGATTATGAAAATAAAAAACTTTCTATGTGCTAGAACACAGCCAATTATTGCAGAGTAACACCATTAAAGAGACTTGCGGTGTGATTTCAAGATAAATGTAAAAATGAAGAAAAAAATTGATATTAAAGAAATGAAGATCTAAAATCAAGAAAGGAAGACGAAAATTTGGCATGAAGGAGATATGGAACATTGAAATAATACACACGCCCATCCTCTCCCCACTTCCACTCGTGTCTTTCCTTCCCCCTCCCCCATACATCCCACTCAAATTCCCATTCTACCCCCTTGCCTCTTCCATTTACCTCCTTCTCTACCCCCCTCCCTTCCCCTCTACTCTACCTCCCCGACCCTAATCTCTCTCCTCTCTACCCCCCTCCCTTCCCCTCTTTACTTCCAGCCTCTTTCAGATTTTCAAATGTCCATGTTTATTTTTTTCAACCATAAGCAATAAGCATGGATACACGAAATAAATAATAACCAGAATTAAATGCTAAAATCAGTCCCAAAATGTCAACCCGGTATTAGGCTGGTGCCTAAACCCCCTTTTTTATTTAACTGAATTGGAGACAACTGGAACATGTCAGTTGTTGGATAAATGTTCTTGAAGGACTTTCAGCATTCACTTTTTTTTCTCTATTTATTTATTTTTTGTAATAACCCTGTTTCTTAAACAAAAATGTGTTCTGGCTTTTAGTTAAAAAGAAAGACCAAAATGTTAATCGGTAAACCAAAAAGCTCACACAACTCAAGGATGATCATTCTAGGTAAAAACATGGAAAAAGCTTACTCCAGCAGAAACCAGTTCCAAGTGTTAAAAACATTATATAATTTTTCTTTTGGAAAAATTATTATCTTTTACAAAGTTATAAAATTAAAAATTAAATGCTGAAGAGTTCTGTGGAATGATAAGAGATGTTTCGGTCTACCGTAACATCCAGAGATGACTTCAAGGATGCTCGAGGGGAGGAAAACTTAAGCTGCCATCTTTTCCAGAAGAAATTCTGAGTTGAAGCATTTTTCGAAATGTCTTCTTTATATAATTAAAAATTGCTGAATGCGATTTTTGCATGAACACAAAGAAGAAATATGACAGAAAATAACCATTTTTCAGAAGAAAAACGACCATTTCTTACTCATTGTTACACAGATAAAACTTTTACGGGTACTGTTGTAAATCGGACTCACTCAAATGATATGTCAAAACCCTCTAATCTTTCTTTATCTCTTTTCTTCAAAAATATCAAAACTCTCATAAAACAGTTCTCATTCGAAAATAATTTACAATAAAATTTTACTTCACTTTTTGTGTTGTTTAAAAATCCCTTTTTTCATTGTACAGGGTCGACTTTTAACCACAAGGGCACATAAACGATTCCCTTCTAGTAAAAAAAGCGTGTTCTTTGTGTATAAAATACACTGGTTTAGAGTTTATGTAACCCCCCCCCCCTCCAACAAGAT
>NW_019397381.1:141336-143627 GCF_000591075.1 Eurytemora carolleeae
TAAAGAGCTTCTGTTGAAAGACCCTTCCCCACTCCTTACAATTGGTACCCGCAATTAATTGGTACAATATTCAATTCATTCTTAAGTTTAACATACTTCTTAAAGATTTTAATCCAATTTTGTCAATTCATATCATGCAAAAACGTACAATTTATTAGCCCTATATATATACTTTTTTTAAATAGTCTAGTATTTATTGTTAATAGTGAAATATTCTTTTTCTAGAGTGTATACATCAATCACCATGAAATTATTTACAAACAACTCTAAATTTAAATGTCTCTAAATTCTTGAAAATCAATTATTCTCCGAACTCGCAAACCAATCTAACAAAATTACACAATTTGTTTCGCATCAAACCAATTTTCCGCCATTTTTCTTTCGACCAATCAAAATCCACTGAGCTTTCTGATCCGACCAATAGAAATCCTGGAAAATAAAAAGATCGACCAATAGAAAGGTAGGAAAGAAATTTTCCGACCAATGGGAAATTGGGATTGATATTAACTCTGAGAATGGTTATATTATTATTATGAGAACTTATTAATGAAACGTGACAAAAAAGAAAATAGTAATAAAAATTTTTTTTTTATCTCAGAAGAAAATATGCAAGGACATTTATTTCATCCTACGTGATAAAACAAAGGGTTTTAGATATCACTCCATGAAATTAATATAATAGCTTTAGAATCAGAAGTTCAGAACATGTAACACAATCAAGAAAGTCTTCGGATGATTTTTTTAATGCTTTAAAAACTTTTCCGCTTTGACCATTTAAGTCGTAAACAGGGAATTTTATCTTTTATCTAAAATTTCATTATCAACTCATCTCATGGCAATTTTGTTTTGTCTCTGGGATCGATTTGGGAAACATAGTCTTGGCAGAATTCCTCTCTTAACTTTCCTTTAATTCTTTTCGGAAAACAATTAAAATTCATGTTGCTTTTTTTGCACCAAGGGCCTTACTATGGCTTTACATTAGAAAGCTGAGAGCTTTTCAAACAGGAGTATCATAGAAGCAATTATAACCCACTAATATGAGGCAAATATTTTAAATACCGAACTTCAGTGAAGGATTGTATATTGGAGAATTGGATAGTGGAAGATTAGATAGCGGAGGATTAAATAATGGAGGATTTGATAGTGGAGGATTGTTTAGCGGAGGATTGAATAGTAGAGGATTGGATATTGGAGGATTGTATATTGGAGGATTGGATAGTGGAGGATTAGATAGTGGAGGATTGGATAGTGGAGGATTAAATAGTGGAGGATTGGATAGTGGAGGATTGGATAGTGGAGGATTGAATAGTAGAGGATTAAATTGTGGAGGATTGGATAGTAGAGGATTAGATAGTGGAGGATTAGATAGTGGAGGATTTGATAGTTGAGGATTGGATAGTGGAGAATTGAATAGTAGAGGATTGGATAGTGGAGGATTGGATAGTGGAGGATTAGATAGTGGAGGATTAAATAATGGAGGATTTGAAAGTGGAGGATTGAATAGCGGAGGATTGAATAGTAGAGGATTGGATAGTGTAGTATTGGATAGTGGAGGTTTAGATAACGGAGGATTAAATAATGGAGGATTTGATTGTGGAGGATTGGAAAGTGGAGGGTTGTATAGTGGAGGATTAAATAGTGGAGGATTGGATATTGGAGGATTGGAAAATGGAGGATTAGATTTAAGAGGATTAGACAGTGGTGGATTATAAAGTGAAGGATTATGAAGTATAGAAGTGGATAGTGGAGGATTGGAGAGTGGAAGATTGGTAAGTGGAGGATTGGATAATGAAGGATTTCATAGTGGAGGAATGGATAGTGGAGGGTTGGAAAGTGGAGGATTGAATAGGGGAGGATTATAATGTGGAGGATTGGATAGTATAGGATTGGAGAGTGGAGGATTGAGTAGTGGAGGATTGAGTAGTAGAGGATTGGATATTAGAGGATTAGAGAGTGAAGGATTGAATAGTGGAGGATTAAATAGTGGAGAATTGAATAATGGAGGATTGAATAGTGGAGGATTAGATGGACAAACTGGATTATAAAATATTTTAGAATGAAATCAAAACTATTGGTTTCTTTACATTTACACATTTCTGGTCCTGCTGTTTATTCGATTAAAAAGATGAATGAATGAGTTGATGAAAAAATGCTAAAAATTTCTAAAAATAAATGAAAAATGCAAATATATAAATATATATGTATACAAATATACAAATGAAATAGAAACTTGCCAAGTTCCCACAAGATGGTCAAGCGAAGAATGTTGCAATTTTATCTGATCTATTATA
>NW_019397381.1:143728-171577 GCF_000591075.1 Eurytemora carolleeae
GCCTTCATATAGTGATATAACTGCCTTCATATAGTGATATAACTGCCTTCATATAGTGATATAACTGCCTTCATATAGTGATATAACTGCCTTCATATAGTGATATAACTGCCTTCATATAGTGATATAACTTCCCAATTCGTAAATATTGCTGATATTCCTTAATAGGAATAGAATTTAAAAAGGGCCGGTTGCAAACTATTGACTTAAGAAGTTACTTTATTCTTAATCTTAAATAGCTTTCTTGTCTGAATTATAGATGCTATAGTTTGACGATAATTTAATCAGATATATTTTCGCAGCATATTGACATTTTAAAAGATTTTTATGAATAAATGTGTATAATTATATATTTGTTATGTTTAATTTTTAAGTGTAGCTGAGTAATAATTCGACAAGAATTTATATAATTGTTTATACATTCTATTATGAACTTATAAACATGCAAATATAAAAAGTGGAAAGAGTTGTGTTTTTTCTTTGCTACCGTTTTATCTGGCAGCGTTTTATCTATAAAGCGTTTTATGAGTATAGCGTTTTTCTAGGTATTTTATATCTAATGAAAAATTGGTACATACCTAAAACATCGAAAGTAATGTACATAAAATAAAATAAAATATATCTTATTTAATAACAAAAATTTATGATTAAAAAGCTCTATTTAACTGTTAATTGGGTGGATTAAATTCTATGTTGAAGAAAAGAAAAATAAAAATAGAATAATAAAAGAAGAAAATTATATACAAACGAAAAAATGTTAGTATATCAGTTGAATACTATTAAAAGAATATAGAAAATATAAAATAAAAAACTAAAGCAGAAAAAAATAATAAAAAACCGGAAAAATAAGGGAATACAAAATATAAGAATTGAATGTTAAAATTTATTGGATTTGAAAAAAGTGAATTTTTAGGTTTTACATTCTTTTATTTGATCCAATAAAAGAATTAACAAATAAAATCAGAACATTTCTAAAAAATCTATTAAATAAATTGAATAAATATCATGGTAATAAGTATGTAACTAGATGTGGATCAAAAAATTATGAAAGATTTAATTATTCTTTTAAATCTAAAGATTAAAAAAAATAAAAAAATCGCAAAATATATATATATATATTTAAATGTTTTTTCCCCTCAAATATTTATATCACCAATATTTTTATTGTTTTTTTATCATGATTTATTATCTTGGTTACAACAATGTCTGTTATAGATTTTTAAATAACTTAGTAAAATTTGTAAACTTGTAACTTAAGAATATTATCATTACGCATGGCTAGAAAGAGCGCAGTTTCCCGAACTGTAAATATTTGAACAGAATTCCGCATTCAAACATTTTTAATTGTTTAAATTCTTTCTTCAACTTATAAACTCAATTTTAAATCTGAACTGTAATTATTTGTACTACACTGACAGAAAAATATCTAGGGTTTAGTCATAGAGAATAGAATATACACTAGAGGGGAATTAAGAGAATCTCTCGGTATGAATTTTATACAGTCCCTTTCAGCCTTAAAGGGAATTCAAAGTGTACAAATCATGTGAATGTTCACAAATTATATGCAGTAGAGTAGATTAATACAGTATGTTCCCTAGACTATTCATTTCAATTTCGAATTTTTTAAAGCTGTTAAACAAACTTTATAAAGAATTAGGTGAATAAAAAACATCATTTGATTTATAGTTATAACGAAATATCATCGTTTGTAAAGTGAAAGGCATGGAGTCTATGTGAAATGATCATTGGTCAATTATGAAACCAGCCTATTTCATAATTTGGTTTTCTTTTAATATTAATTTTAGATTTTCTATTAAATGATATTCCAGGGCCCAAAAGGTTATATGACATAAATATTTGAAGTACACCTGCAGTATGGAAACAGTACAACAAAATGGCCGTTTTACACTTTTTCTAGTGAATTCCCCTCTAATATATATTCTATTCTCATTGGGTTTAGTAGAGAATTGGGGAGTAGGTGGGTTAGGCCGGTTGGGTGGTATTTCTAGCTTTAGCAAATAATATCAATTAATAACAATGAGACTAATTCTAAATAAAAACAAATATTTTTGATAAATAAATAATATATAATATATTTATTTATTATGATCTACTCAATATTCACAATTTTGTCCTTCTTTGAACATATATACATATATGCTTATAGCGTTTTCAGAAACCATTAATTTTACATATTTTTATTCAAGTATACCTTTTGGTGTGCTATATTTGTCTAAAATGTTGGCTGTACACTGGATGTTGATCCAGTGTGCACCACTTAACATGATGAAAATGTGATCAAAAATGTGAAATACCTTATTTGTACCTTAAAAATGCAACGCGTCGGTAATATACAGTTAGAATCAGAAAATAGTAGAATAAATGTCGTATTTTATTACTTTTACTGAAGAAATGACACTGAAGATTTCGAAATTTTCAATTATTACTAAAAATAGCTCAGTTTAAAATTATTGAAAATTTTAAAATCTTTCAGTGACATTTTGTAAGTAAAAGAAAAAACAAATACGACATTCCTTTCTGGTTCTCACTGTATATTCTGGTATCTGCCCTCTATCTAAATAATATATTTATTTATTATGATCTACTCAATATTCACAATTTTTCAAGTAAATAATTGATAACATGGATATTTAAAATTTTCATTGGAGGTTGGGAAAGGATGAATAAAGAAGGGTTGGTCAGGGATGAATAAAGAAAGGTTGGGAAGGGATAAATGAAGAATAGAAAGAAAAGGATGAATGAAGAAAGGTTGAGAAAAGATGAATAAAGAAGGGTTGGGAAGGGATGAATAAATGAATGAAGAATAGTTAGAAAAGGATGAATGCATAAAGGTTGAGAAGGGATGAATAAAGAAAGGTTGGGAAGGGATGAATGAATGAATAAAGAATAGTAAGAAAAGGATGAATGAAGAAAGGTTGGGAAGGGATAAATGAAGAATAGTAAGAAAAGGATGAATGAAGAAAGGTTGGGAAGGGATGAATGAAAGGATGACGAATAGTAAGAAAAGGATGAATAAAGAAAAGTTGGGAAGGGGTGAATGAATGAATGAAGAATAGGGAAAACAGGATGAATGAAGAAAGGTTTGGAAGAGATGAATGAATGAATGAAGAATAGTGAAAAAAGGATGAATGAAGAAAGGTTGGGAAGAGATGAATGAATGAATGAAAAATAGTTAGAAAAGGATGAATTAAGACAGGTTGGGAAGGGATGAATATATGAATGAAGAATAGTTAGAATAGAATGAATGAAGAAAGATTGGGAAGGGATAAATGAAGAATAGTAAGAAAAGGATGAATGAAGACAGTTTGGGAAGGGATGAATGAATGAATAAAGACTAGTGAAAAAAGGATGAATGAAGAAAGGTTGGGAAGAGATGAATAAATGAATGAAGAATAGATAGAAAAGGATGAATGAAAAAAGGTTGGGAAGGGATGAATGAAGAATAGCTATAAAAGGATGAATGAAGAAAGGTTGGGAAGGGATAAATGAAGAATAGTAGGAAAAGGATGAATGACCAAAGGTAGGGAAGGGATGAATGAACGAATAAAGAATAGTAAGAGAAGGATGAGAGAATGAAAGCTTGAGATAAACACTAAAGTATGACACGTGTCAACAACAAAAGATTAATACGAGTTCTAATTCTTAAATCTCCCCCGGGCCCCCTCCTCTTTTACCCCCCCACNCTATTATCTATCTATCTATCTATCTATCTATCTATCTATCTATCTATCTATCTATCTATCTATCTATCTATCTATCTATCTATCTGTCTATCTATCTATATATACTATCTATCTATCTATCTATCTATCCATCCATCTATCTATCCCTCTATTTTTTCCATTTTTTTTATAAAAAGGCTATATTTATTTATTTATATAAAACTGTTGACAATAGGTTTGGCATATAATAAAACATAAAGGAACAAATAGTATTCAAAAACCAGATTTTTAATTTAATTATTTTGGAGGAATTTTAATTATGGCACGAATATCTTTAATCAGACTGATATGTATGTAATTTTTATTTTATATAAACTCAGACTAGATTTTGATGGCAACCACGTGTTTATTTTGGGTCATTGTATAAACATCGTCACATTGTTTTAAACTCTTTAAATTTAGGCAATTAGGTAAATTTACTCCAAATATCAAGTATATCCCTAGACCACAAAAAGTCTTAATCTGTAAGTGAGTTAAATTCCTCCAGTTTTTTTTCCAGGCTTAACGTCAAATAAGTATTTAACCCCGCCAATAAAATCCAGTATGTATCTCTATCTCAAAATCTGAGAAGTAAATATTTGAAAAATTCCGTTAGACTGTGAGATCATGTATCGATGTTGAGCATTTTTCGCCACTTTTAACTATTTTTGAGCACACGATTTACAATAATTTGGAACAGGTATTTAGAACTAACTGTATGAATATAAGATTTCGTCTTTTTTTCTTTTATCTAGATTGAAGTCACACTTTTTCACTGTTTCAGTTCAGAAGTTTCAGTTTATGGTACATTGTTCGTTGCAGGAAATTGCGGCATTTTTCCTTTTTTCTTACGTGGATTTTCGCCTTTTTGATTTGGATGATTTTCTCTAAAAGGTTGGCCAATACAACTCCTTTGCATCCTGGGCCCCTACGGACCCTCCTTCTAAACATGAAACAAATATTTTTTAACATTCTTTCAAAACAAAATATAAACGAGAGTTGAAAAATTAAAATACGACTGCTGCAGACACTAGGAGATAACATAGATTTTAACAAAAATTCAAATCCCATTATGCGTTGATCGATCTTATTTCGACAACTAATACTGATTTCTTTAGCTCTGGCTATTTATGCATTATCTTAGCTAATTGATGTGGTATTCTAGTAAAAATCAACTAAACTTTGTGATTTTTTTTCAAAATGATGGAGTTATCCTTGTTTTTCCATTTCAAAATTCCAAAAAATTTATAAATTAAAAAACACAATGAAAATATCGAAAAATATATCTTTTTAGACAGAAAAACGTCGATATTTTCCTTTTTATTAATCTAGAAAAGGATGAATGAAAAAAAATGGGTTCGAAAGTGAAGATATCTGAAATTGTGTTTGTAATATTAAAATATTGACCTGATCCCCCTAAACTATGGTAAGGGTGGGAGTAGGTTCTATCTAGGGAGTGAGGGAACTCCCCCGAGGAGGTGGAGTACTCCCCTCCGCTCCAGGGAGTCTCGGTTTTTACTGGGAGTCGTGGAGTGTTTATAAACAGGGAGTATCCAGGTCCACTCCTGGAGTATAGATCATGCATAGATCTGTGGTAGGAGGAACCAGTAGCCTAGTTTAATAATTAAAATAATAATAATAATAATAATAATAATAATAATAATAAGAATAATAATAATAATAATAATAATGATAATAATGTACCTGTGCAGCGTACTGCCAAGGATCCTGCGCATGAGCAGCTAGATGTTGTAATGACGCATAGTCTGCGTATTCTGAAGCAAATGTCGTCTTTCCGTGATAGTGGGCATTAAAGAAGGAGGGAGGGAGGTTACGCGAGGCCATTGGAGTTCCTAGATAGATAGATAGATTAAATTGTTAATCTATTAAAAGTATATGTGTCTGTCTGTCTGTCTGATTGGATGTTCGATCAAATTATAAAATAAGTGGGTTTACTTTTATAGGGAATATTCGAGGCAAAGCTGGGTTTCGAAGCTGGTAAAAATAAATAATTAACAAATAAATAGATAAAAACATAAACTTATTTTTATCTACAAGTTCAAAGTTAATATGATGATTTTTTAAATACATTTATTGTACAATTACAATCGATTTAGAAATGACTGAAAATGTTATATTAGAGAAATGTTATTGTCTAATCTTTATTAATAAATTATAAGTAAATTGGTTTCAAAAATATCTTTTAAACTCATTTTCTAGAGGTTCCACAGTGCTCGGCCCCTAGCCTTTCCTAACCATGGCGTTTGGCCTAAATACCCCACACTCTACCCCCAGATATCAGAGAAACCATAATTCATTAGAAAAATCAGTCTTATCTCCTCTTCTCCTATCCTCCCTCTCAACCTCACAGAGGGGGCCCTAGCATGGGTCCCCCTTTAGTTTATGAGATATATGGGATTGAGAATGGGGGGGGGGTGAAGGGGCGGAAGGGGGGGTTAGTCCCCGGGAAAGATAAATTTTTGAAAGATGATCTCCATTGACACAGAAATATCATATTCTCAGACCAAAAGTATTTTTGAATGAATAAAAGTGAAACTGTTTCAAATGAAAGAAAAATGATAAAAATGTACACAATATGATTCGTTTTGTCAAAGTACAGTTCACTTTACAGTAAACTGTTATCTGGGCTGATTTTACAATTTACATTATCATACGTTTTTTCGAAGATTTACAGAGAGACATCTCACGTGGATTTATTGTAATATATTTCCCGGATTTATTTAATTTAGATAAACTGCTTGAGACAATTGTATAGAGGGGGGGGGGGGGATTAGAAGAAGACAAGACAATGGGGGCAAAAAAGTAGAAACTAGACATAATAAAAACATTGCAGTGGGATATTTAGGGACAAGATAGACGTAAACTTCCAGCGAGCAACAATCTATTCTAGGATTAATTGAGTAAAAAAGCTGGATTTCACCGATAAATTAACTAGTTTGTAACCTAACACTAGCTTAGTATTTCTAGGCTTTTCTTCACATATTGTAGAAGAAATATATAGAGGGAGTTAGGCAAGCTAGGAAGTAGATTAGTGAGATTGAGATTTATAGATAGTTTCCCTTAAAATAGATAGATAGATATAGTTAGATCACTCGTAGATGGATAGATAGATAGATATAGTTAGATCACTCGTAGATGGATAGATAGATAGATAGATAGATAATTAGATAACTAGATAAATAGAAAGAAAGATAGATAGATAGATAGATAGAGAGATAGAGAGATAGATAGATAGATAGATAGATAGATAGATAGACAGATAGATAGAAAGATAGATAGATAGATAGATAGATAGATAGATAGATAGATAGATAGATATAGATAGATAGATAACTAGATAGATAGATACCTATGTCCTATATGCTATGTATCGTATAACAGTAATCTATCTTAAAGTTTAAACGGTTCCGACACAAGTAGGAGTATCATCTAAGAGCATCAATCTATCATTCATATCCGGATACAATCCTCATCCGGATATAATTCACATCCGGAAATAATTCACATCCGGATACAATCTATATCCGTATACAATTCATATCAGGATACATGTACGGATACAATTCATGTCCGGATACTGTTCATGTCTAGATACAATTCATGTCCAAATACAGTACATATCCGGATACAGTACAAATCCGGATACAGTACATATCCGGATACATCAACATTCATCCGGATTATACATCATCACTATAACTTCATCCGGACAAAAACCCTGTTTTATTCTTATCTTTAAATGTTCTACTCTCATTAATGTAGTTTTCTTACATTTTTTTTCAGTTTTTAATTAACTCTCTGAAAATCCAATAGAAATATTTCATCAAAAATATGTCTTTGTAATTTTTTTGTTTCGTTTTTGTAAATGTCTCTAGGTGCATCATATATCTAGAAATCCCAAATACCTCTCTCTCTGAGAACCTCCCTCGGTCCCCTTATCCCTTATCGTTGAGACCCCCCCCCCTATCCCTCCTATCCCTCCTCATTGACCCCCTCCCCTTGCCCCCTCTGCTCCTCCCCTAAATTAGCATGACAGATATATGTTTGACAGGCATGAATATAAAGCCAAGTATAGGCAGGAAATGAGGTTATATTAGACGAGGGAGGCCTATGGAGGGAAGACGGGTGGCGTGGGGGGATTTTATGCACGCAGAAGGCCTAGGCTGTACAATGATTTAAAAAGTGCATCAACTATTGAGTCTAAGTCGATTTTGAAGTGTGACTAGGCCTTGCACATTGCTTTTGTTTAGAAAGAAGTTTAAGTATAAGTTGTAGCCAACTTACTTATAAGCTGTCTCAAGCTTTGGATATAATGATTTCAAAATTAAAAAGCGCTTGTTTCATGTATCAGTTTTGAAATAAGTATTTGGGATAATTCTCAGGGTATGCCATAAGCGTCCATTAATATGAGAATTATGTTGAAATATGTCAAACCAATTATCTGCCACAATACTGGTAAGACTTTGTGACCTCGCAGCTCCTGTAGTTTGGATTTAAAGCCCACATACAAAAAAAATAAGTTCATTAGAAATTAATCACTTTTTTACTCTCAATAGGTTTCCAAGAAAAGTCCTGATTGAATAATATTTAAAGTTCACTTAAATATGGTTTAGCATCCCTTTAATTTTAACACAACAACAACAATTTGTCCTAAATGTTGAAAGCAAAAATCGGTGTTATTGTTTGCATGGTCAATCGGAAATCTTATCTCTTTTTCCTTAGGTGTTAACCCATTGTTCTGGACAATACCTTGGTTTAGTGTGGTGGTCAACTATAGGTTTAAATATACTTACAGTTTATGGAGTTCACGGGAAATAGTTAAGTTTTACTCTCTAAGTGGTTTATGACAAGCTGTACCAAAATCTTTTATTCGTCAAATAATTAACAAAATCTGCTAAAGTCGAATAGATGTATTTTGTAAACATACATATTAAGAAATTTAATCTTGTACTTCGTAGATGTAATATTAAGTCCTTTTCTTTATCTATCTAGTTCACCAGAGACCGAATTTAATGAATTTGAGCTACGTCGCTGAACTACCTGCTGCTGCTTCACATTTAAACCACCGATTTAAACATAAAGATTAAGGAAGGTTTTAAATCGGTGGATCCAATTTGAACCGACAGTAGGCAGTTCATTCATATTCTTTTAATAAAACTTTTGGTTGGGATTGCGCTCAACCAAATCAACTTGATATTCACAGTGTAAACTTTTAAATTGATGGATTTCGCAACAATATCACTAAAAGATGATATTGAAAGTATTCCCAGAGGACGGGAGGACGGGTAACCTTTACAGATTTCAATAGAAAAGTTTTGACCTGAGAAAGTATATTTGGACAGGATGTGGTTTATGGTATATCCACCACTAGTACACTACTAGGATAGTATAGGACTGGAATTTCAGGCTAAATTTGCTAGATTCTTATCAGTAGTAATGTATTCTGTATTTCAACAAGTTTACTCTCATAGACAGAGAAGGGAAAGAAGATGGGAAGGAGAAAGGAAGGAGATGGGGAAAAAAGGAAAGGAGAAAGGAAGGAAAAAGAAAGGAGATGGGAAGGAGGAAGTTAGGAGAAGGGAAGGAGATAGGAAGGAGAAGGGAAGGAGAAGGGAAGGAGAAGGGAAGGAAAAGGGAAGAAGAAGGGAAGGAGAAGGAGAAGGGAAGGAGAAGGGAAGAAGAAGGGAAGGAGAACGGAAAGAGGAGGGAACGAACATGAAAGGAGAAGGTTAGGTTAGGTTAGGTTAGGTTAGGTTAGGTTAGGTTAGGTTAGGTTAGAAAAATAAAGTCCAAAATATTTTTTTTCGGATAAAGAAGTTTATGTTTAGTTTAAAATAACTAGATATATAGCATTCTTATTAGTTTTTATAAATTAAAACTTTGTTTTGTGTCAACTTTTCAGATATAAATAATCTATTTCAGAGAAAATAAACAATTGCTGGAAAAATTCCTTACAAAGACTTTTTTTAAATTTTTTTTTCCAATTAATGTTGGATTAAGAAATTCAAGTGTTTTATTTAAAGTTTATAAAAGAGGAGGGAGGGGGTTGAAAAATAAAGGGTAGGAAAGAAAGATCATAAAAAATTAAAAACGAAAAAAATTTGAAAAAGTGAAAACTTAAGTCAAATTTTATTTCTACAATAATGTAATTTGTTTTTAAAAGTTTTGAGTTGATCGGAATTGAGCCAAAACTATTGAAAAATGATCTGTTTCAACTTAAATTGTATAAAGAACTGTGAACACATGTAAAATCTTGTAATATGTCGTGAAGAATTGAATAATTTCAAGTCATCATTCGGGAAATCTGATCATTAATCTTTTTAGTTCTGCGGAATCATTCCCTTTATTAAACTTTAACCCTAAAGTCAGGGGTCAAAAAGATTGGATGGGGGTGGTGAAAACACCCCCCCCCCTGTTAACCCCTCTTAATCTTATATTCTTAATTCTAACCCCTGTCAAATCTAATTGAATGATTATACGAAATAATGTCAATTAGATTTGCTTACTTTTGCTCTTTTAATTTCTTTCAAAATATTTTCTCTTTTTTTTGAAAGTTTTTTTAAAAATGTTATTCTACTTATTTCCTCCTTTTGTCCTAATCTGTTTGTTTCATTTTTTTTCTTTTTTTTCGCTGAACTTTTTTATTCTTTTTGTCTGAATTCTATTT
Source organism: Eurytemora carolleeae (assembly GCF_000591075.1). Lineage (NCBI taxonomy): Eukaryota > Metazoa > Arthropoda > Copepoda > Calanoida > Temoridae > Eurytemora > Eurytemora carolleeae. Next base: position 154,139 of record NW_019397381.1, read on the forward strand.
TATTTTTGACAGTTTTTTAAATGTTCTTTCTGCTCCCCTATCTAAGTCTGATAATGCTTGAATTTTCGCAGTATTTTTCCGTTTCGTCTGACTGCCCGAACTGCTTAAAACGACCCATTTTTACATTTTATGATCATTTAAAATTGTTTAAATGGGCATTCTGTGAAAACGCAACTACTCCTTGCACCGTCCTCCTACATGCTACATTTAAACCTACGATTCAATTAATGCCCCCCTCCCACTCCTTCCCATTCCCCCCACGGCCCACCATCGTCTTTTTGCATATCTTTAGACTTCCCCCCCTTTTCGTCCCCCCTTAGCAATGTGGGAAGGCTAAAGAATTAACAAAAGTAAAAATGTTAATGCTTATTTTATTGAATGAGTAATCAATTTCTTTAGTTGCCAATGCTGTAGTAAAACTAGACTAATTCCTACCTTAATGATGTGTGTAGGTACTAGGTAGATTGATCCAATGCTTTAATAAATGATCAACTAGACTAATTCATAACTTTATGCTGTGTGTAGGTAGATTGATCAAATGCTTTAGTAAAATGTAGATCAACGAGACTAATTCTTACCTTTATGCTGTGTGTATGTAAATTCATTCAATGCTTTAGTAAAATGATCAAATAGACTAATTCCTACCTTTATGCTGTGTGTAGGTAGATTGATCCAATGCTTTAGTAAAATGTAGATCAACAAGACTAATTCCTACCTTTATGCTGTGTGTGTATGTAGATTGATCCGATGCTTTAGTAAAATGATCAACGAGACTAATTCCTACCTTTATGTTGCGTGTATGTAGATTGATCCAATGCTTTAGTAAAATGATCAACGAGACTAATTCCTACCTTTATGGTGTGTGTATGTAGATTGATCCAATGCTTTAGTAAAATGTATATCAACGAGACTAATTCCTACCTTTATGTTGTGTGTAGGTAGATTGATCCAATGCTTTTGTAAAATGTAGATCAACGAGACTACCCACATCTCCTGCTGTATGGGTGTAAACAACAACATTTCTAGCCAAATATACAGGAGCAATATTCTCCTCACCCTCACTTAACAATAAAAACAATCATTAGAACAATATTTAAATTCAAATAAAATAATAATAATTAGTACAATATTTAAATTCAAATAATAATAATAAATGGAACACTATTTAAATCAAAATATAATGATAATAATTAGTACACTATTCAAATCAAAATAAAATAATAATAATTAGTACAATATTCAAATCAAAATATAATAATGATACTTAGTACAATAATTAAATCAAAATATAATAATAATAATTAGTACACTATTCAAATCAAAATATAATAATGATACTTAGTACAATAATTAAATTAAAATATGATAATAATACTTAGTACAATAATTAAATCAAAATATGATAATAATACTTAGTACAATAATTAAATCAAAATATGATAATAATACTTAGTACAATAATTAAATTAAAATATGATAATAATAATTAGTACAATAATTAAATCAAGATATGATAATAATACTTAGTACAATAATTAAATCAAAATATAATAATAATGCAAATAACACTAAGACTAAAAATGTTGAATATTATGATGATGATAATACCAATAATCATAAGATCTTTGATAATATTAAACATGATAAACATGATATAGATTTATAGATTATTTGATGATTTATTGATCATTTGATTGATTTATTGATTATTTGATTGATTTATTGATAATTTGAATGATTTTTTGATTATTACATTGACTGATTAATTATTTGATTATTTATTGATTATTTATTTTTTTATTTTTTTATTAGTTCATTGATTATTTGATTAATTTATTGTTTATTTATTTTAATATTTTTCGATCAATTATTTGATTTATCTATCTATTATTTGATTGATTAATGGATTATTTGATTGATTTATTGATTATTTGATTTATTTATTTATTATTTGATTGATGGATTATTTCATTAATTTATTGATTATTTAATTGATTGATTGTTCCAGCTTACCTATCATTACTATTATTACTAGGAGATACAGGAGTGAGAGGTGCAGGGGTGGGGGTGGGTGCTCCACATGAGCCCCCTGTTGAGCTAGAGTGGGGGGTGGGGGAGGGGTACATGGCCCCCGGAGGGGAGTGGTATGAGGGTTCTCTCCGAGTGTACTCTTGGGGAAAAGTCTGGATGGGTATTCTGGAAAATTCCTGAAAAAGAGAAAATAAGGAAAATATTAACAAAAACACACTAACTATTCTAGAATATGAGGAAAAATCCCCGCCCCCCTCCCCAACTCTTCTTTAAAACCCACTACTAATTCGGTCAGAGTACTGCAGATCACTCCAATACGCACCGAAGGCTTAGTCCCGGCCCTTGGCCCTACTATTTTTTTAAACATTAATAACTTGCCTGTAGAGTAGGGGTAGGAGGAGGGAAGGAGGGTTCCCGTGAATCTAATGGAGGGGCGGTGTATGGTTCTCTTGGGGCGGAATAAGGTTCTCTCGGGGCGGAATAAGGTTCCCTGGGGGCGGAATAAGGTTCTCTAGTGGCGGAATATGGTTCTCTCGTGGCGGAATAAGGTTCCCTCTGGGTTGGATAAGGTTCTCTAGTAGCGGAGTAAGGTTCTCTAGGGGTGGAGTAAATTTTAGGACTGGTGTATGGAGTCCTGTAGTCTTCTGTGTAAGATTCTTCAGTCACAGGACCAATTTCATTTCCTCCTTCCGTCTTAAACACTTCCTGAAAAGAACATTATTTTAATCAAATGTAATATTTTTTTTAATGCTGAACTAAGAGAGGGTGAATTAGTAGATGTATGAAAGAACGCGGGTTTGAACCAGCTGCAACTTTTCATTAGTTCAAGTACTCTTAAATCCCTTTTCTGTAATTGAGAACGTACGTCCGCCCTAGATGTGATGCACTTAAAACACCGAAATAGTTGGCCGCCAGGTGAATCTGCACTCGATGCTTTGAATGATTACACATGGCAGAGACACCTAGGGGAAAAACGTCGTGTTAAGTTCTAATGTATATAAAATAAATAACAATTATTATGAAATATTAACTTTACACAAATGAGTCGAAAAATAATCGGTGACTATAGGTTGTATTATCTGAATGATTTGTTTGAAATTAAATTGATTTTTTTACGATCAGAGTCGTATATTGCAACTTTCTGAATTTGTATGAACGCTATGTTCTTCAGTATAAGTCGTTTTTAATAATTTTCTCATTTTAGAGGCAACAGATAGAAGTAAGATTAGTAGCAATCAAAAGCGATTATTTTTTGCCTTAAGCCTATACCACCTTTCATTTTTCGCGAACACTCCCTTTAAACGGTCACTACTCAAAACGATTACTTGACTTAAAATATTTTTTTTAAAGTTTAAATTTTAAAAATTAAATTGTTCAAGGGATGATCCATTTTTCCTAAGATAGCATTTTATTTATTTGGTGGAGTCTGCTCTACCATACAATCTATCTATCTATCTATCTATCTATCTATCTATCTATCTATCTATCTATCTATCTATCTTTCTATCTATCTATCTATCTATCTATCTATATATTATCTATTTATTATCTATCTATCTATATATCTTCCTATCTATCTATTATCTGTATATCTATCTATCTATCTATCTATCTGTCTCTATTATTCTATCTATCTATCTATCTATTTATCTTTCTGTCTGTCTATCTAACAAACTGTCTCTTTCTTTATCCATGGTATTTAATAAAATGAAAAATACAAATCCGAAATCAATTTCCTCCTTTTCCTTTCCCGCCCCCCTTTCCCTCCCCTTCCCCACCACCCTCCTCTCAATATATCCGTCCAAAAAAAATTAACCTAATCGATGGAGATCCCATGAACAATTTTTTTACAAGAACAAAAAAATGTAAAAAAGAAGAATGGCAAAAAATTCTAAAGTTTATGAATGTTTAAAATATAATATGCAGATATTCTGAATGTTTAAAATGTAAGATGTAGATATTCTGAATGTTTAAAATATAAGATGACACATCCCCATTTCCTCATTAAGTTAGGAATGCAACTTTCATTTATTTTCATAATTTGCCGGAAAGCATATTTTTTCACAAAATTGTGTTATATCTCTTTAAGTAGATATTGCATGTGAAATGGACAGAAATATTAGATCAAATTATAGATACGACTTTGTGACCTCGTAGTTCATCTAATTTTGATTTTGTGCACAAGTGAGACAAAACAAACATTTAAAAACATTGTTATTCTTCAACAATAGAAGTTATGATTTTAAACATTTAAGATTCTATTCTAACGTGCAATTTACTCTAGTTTGACGTGCCCATGTAAAAATGTATTTATTATATAAGTATGGTATATAAATTTACTTTAGTTTAAAGTGCCTATGTAAAAATGTATTTATTATATAAGTATCGTATATAAATTTACTCTAGTTTGACGTGCCTATGTAATAATGTATTTATTATATAAGTATGGTATATAAATTTACTTTAGTTTAAAGTGCCTATGTAAAAATGTATTTATTATATAAGTGTGGTATATAAATTTACTTTAGTTTGAAGTGCCTATGTAAAAATGTATTTATTATATCAGTATGGTATATAAATTTACTTTAGTTTGACGTGCCTATGTAAAAATGTATTTATTATATAAGTATTGTATATAAATTTACTTTAGTTTGAAGTGCCTATGTAAAAATGTATTTATTATATCAGTATGGTATATAAATTTACTCTAGTTTGACGTGTTTATGTACAAATGTATCTATTATATAAGTATGCTATATAAATGTACTTTAGTTTGACGTGTCTATGTAAAAATATATCTATTATATAAGTATGGTATATAAATTTACTTTAGTTTGACGTACCTATGTAATAATGTATTTATTATATAAGTATTGTATATAAATTTACTTTAGTTTGACGTGTCTATGTAAAAATGTATCTATTATATAAGTATGGTACATAAATTTACTTTAGTTTGACGTGTCTATGTAAGGGTGTATCTATTATATAAGTATGGTACATAAATTTACTCTAGTTTGACGTGTCTATGTAAAAATGTATTTATTATATAAGTATGGTATATAAATGACTGTGAGAACAGGTATATAAAGGAATGCTAAGAATCTGCCTGTAAACCCAGTATACCGACCAAAATGTCATTTATACTTTTTGCTGGATATAAACACTCAAAAGTGGTTTTGAAACTAAACTCAGGAGTTTTATTTTACATTCTTACTTGGTTTCTCACAGTGCTTAAACTTAAAGACAACTTCTGTATTTATAACTTAAGAATTTTAAGGTCTGCCATGGTTTAGAAAAATTGCAAATGTAGTGCCATACGTTTTTAAGACCCTCTGAAAACGGATTAATATCGACATTCAAACCATCCCCTCTTCTTTCTCCTTCTTTTCCCCTATGCGCGCATCCTTATTTCTCAGGTTTGAAAACAGATAAAAAAACAAGTTCACACGTTTGTTTAACTGACCATTGTCCGATACCATTTATAATCCCTCACACACATTTTAGAAACACACAGATCCAAATAAACAAACACAAACAAACCTACAAATCCACATAAACAAACACAAACAAACATACAAATCCACATAAACAAACACAAACAAACATACAAATCCACATAAACAAACACAAACAAACACACAAATCTAAATATACAAACACAAACAAACATACAAATCTAAATATACAAACACAAACAAATAAACAAATCTAAATATACAACCACAAACAAACACACAAGTCTAAATATACAAACACAAACAAACATACAAATCTAAATATACAAACACAAACAAACAAACAAATCTAAATGTGAAAACACAAACACAAATATAAACAAATCTAAATATACAAACACAAATACAAATATAAACAAATGTAAACACAACAAACATATAACTGTATATCACTAATTCAAGAACATAGAAAAACACAACAGTGCAATCGAAAAAAGAGTCACAACAAGTTCAAAGAAAATTAAAAGAGAAATACTACAAATGCAAATAAAAAACATAACCACAAAAACAAACACAACCAGTTAAAACAAAGAAATTGAGTTTTCGCCACAAACTAGAATCTTCTGATCCCAATATCTTTGCAATCTTTTGGTGCAAACCTTTGATATTTCAAACTTAGATTATTTTATCTGTAAGTATAGAACAGAACAAGGTTTGCAGTTTCCAGTAGCTTGAATTTTTGATGTATCAGAGAAGAAATATGTCTTGTTGTTCTCAAGATAGATTCAGGGTCCCACACACATAGTTGACATCCTCCCTCCCCTTTCTTTACTCCCCCCCCGCTCCTTTCCTTTCATTCCTCCTTCTTAACATATTCTCCTTCTTTTATTCTCCATGCTCTTCTTCTTCATAATATGTTCTTGAAATAAAGTGTAAAAGAACTAAAACTTGTCTGAAAGCACTAGGAAGGTTTGAATAACATGAATGATCGAATATGACCAACAAAACTAATTTCATGCATTAATTACATAAACGCGCAATGTTGAATTAATGTAAAATTCACGTGAGATTCAAGTCTTAGTTTTTTAATCATAACTCGATACCCTTATTGAAGAGCTGCTATTAAGAAGAACATATTTTTAATTTCTGATATGTTACCAATTTCTTTTCTTTCTTCGTTCAAACTAGAGCATAAAATCAAAACAAGAGGAGCTAACAAGTCAAAATTTTGCACCAGTAAGAGTTTACTGCATGTTGAGTGCGTGCGGTACTTTTATAGTTTTATTTTGCATCAAATTCAAATTGTTCAAATTCGTTTTTCTTTTTCGTTACGTCCCCCCCGTGCTTCCCCCCCCCCCTTGCTGTAAATTTTACATATAAACTCAACTGAACATTTTTTATCAGTTTTCCCGACATAAATCTTGTAAACTGTTCCAGTAAAACTTGGTAAAACGACATGAATTTAAACTCCTTATCTTCTAAATCTATACACCTACTCCAGTTACTCAACCCTAGGGGTGCAAACAGGGGGGGGGCTGGGGAGAGTGCCCCCCTTCACAGAAAGAAATTCCAACACTCGTTTGCAACGATCAAGGAAAATATGCAAAATAAATTAACAAATTTTAAAAATTACTTTTAATTACAACAAATATTCTTGTTCTTAGGTCGAATTTAATGAATAGGAAGAAGTTAAACTAAACCTAATTAGTTTAGGTCAAATTTAATGAATAGGAAGAAGAAGTTAAACTAAACCTAATTAGTTTAGGTCATATATTTATTTTCTACGTATATACATATGTAATATCAAGGAGTCTATCAATCTTTCTATTATCTATCTATCTCTCTATATCTCTATTTATCTATATATCTATCTATCTATATATCTTTTTATCTATATATCTATCTATCTCTGGAAGAGTATGGATATAACATTACTTCTGTCAAGTTTATCTAAACGCTTGAACGAAACCTAGAAACAGAATACAATATTTACAATACAGAATACACAAACTAGAAAATATATTCTATATATTAAATAATATGATATATAATATATTCCTTTGTTTAACCAGAAATTATATATTACACTATAGTGCACGTGACTTTTACTATTTAAGAAGGATTAATATTAAGAACTGGGGGGATTCCAAATAAGGAGAGGGGGGGAGATATTAGAAGGGGAAATATCAATAAAAGGATAAACATACTAATTCATCCATATATAATAAAAAATAATTATTATATTAATAAAGATACTAAATTATGAAGAAAATATTAATCTCATCTATTTATTGATTAACAAAATAAACCCTTTTCATAATTTGAAGTAAAATGCTACGAAAGTAAAATGCTACGAAAGTAAAATGCTACGAAAGTAAAATGCTACGAAAGTAAAATGCTACGAAAGTAAAATGCTACGAAAGTAAAGACAAATTGAAATTTTAGATTGACGAGGTGCAAAGGTAAAGAAGCCGACAAAACTTTTTCCTGACAAGAGGGGGACTTTTTGCCTGCTTTGTCGATTAGTCAAATGATACATGTATATTTCAAACTAACACTTGTTTTTTCCACGTAAACGCTTCAAATTAACTCGTCATTTTTTATAGAAACCTTCTCACGAGTTTTTAGGGTCGGCGGGGAGCAAAAACGCGGGGAAGGGACAAAATCAAGATTTGAAGAAGACGTTTAGTAGGATTTAGATAGTTTGATGCGATCTCTAGATGGAGAATCCACATAAACAAACACAAACAAACCTACAAATCCACATAAACAAACACAANGGCTTGGAAAATCAATAAATTAGCTCCATCCTTTATAAGCATTGCGCAAAATTCTGAACATATTTTCAATTATCTAAAAAAAATTTGCTTAAAAATTAAAATTTTTCCAAGAAAAAAAATCTTGCATGACCCTGGTTAAGACCAGTAGGAGATGAAGATGGTTGGAGGACCTAAAATGGACAACTCTGAGGGAAGGGGGGGGGGGTTGTCATGGGTGAACCATGGGTTTTAAGGGTGAACTATAAGAATAATAAGAATGATAAGTTTTTGAATCACTATCAATGTATTTTCAAGTTGATTTCATTATTATTCAAGAGAGGAATACCCGATTCACACAGTACCCTGTAACAACAACAAATATATTCTTGTGTTTCTATCCAAAATTGATAATCTCCATATCTGGGTTCTTTATAGAATTGAATTGCGCATTTATGCAGAAGAGACAAAGAAGGAAGTTTTACACTTTTCTTGATATATTTCTCATTGTTGCTCGGATGTATGTTTAAAGGGTATCGTTGTGAATAGGGAACTCAACACTTTTTAAACCTAAACACTCCCTTTACTTCTACTGAAACTGGAATCAGGAACTCAACACTCCCTTTTCCGGGCAGGGATGAAGGATGAAGTGAACTAGGATGGGATGAATATAGCTAGTAAAGAATGATTTGATTGATGGATGAATAGATGGTATAGTTCAGGGTGCATCAAAGCTAGCGATATAAAGGAAGATGTTACTCTCCGCTTTAATCTACAAATCTTCATTGTTCTTGACTTTATAGGAAGGGACTTAAACAGCTATGTGGGGGGGAGAGGGGGGGCACAACAGCGAAATAGCAGGGGTCGGCGGGGAGGGGCGTGGGATAACAGGGAGGAAAAAGGAGGGGGAGGATCGAATACAGATATGTGACATTAAAAGGGAGTTACTTTTCAATGTTGATGTTTTACAGAATAAATCTTAATTTTAAAAGTATCAAATTTCCATCCCCACTGCGCCAAACTATTTGATGTTGGATCATCACAAAAGGATGAACATTAAAATGTGGAAAAATTTTTCTAGAGAAAAACTCAAAATTATTTTATCTGTGTTTACAATGAAGTATTTTGCAAGCCAAGAAAACGAAAATGACCTATTTTTACAGACACTAAAACTGTCAAAATGTCGTTCAAAATATTCTTGTAGGGATTAGAAAGTTGAAGCGTGCGTCATCTTCCCAATTCTGTTGGGAAAAATCGGGAAAAGTGAAAGTTTGACAAAAATCCGCGAGTTGTGGAATCCATTTTGAAATCTGATGTTTTCTGTTCAAAGATCCATGACATCTTGATATTCCTGGTTCTCACGGCATATTGTAATCCCACCCCCTGCCGGGGCTCACAGATACCCTGCTGAGTCCCCCCCCCCTCCTCAGCATCCCCCCCTTGACTCTTAGTTTGATATCAAATATCAATATTTATGTTTTCATACAGAGCAATGGTTACACTTGATCTAATAATGAAGGTAAGTGTACTTTACAGATTAGTTTTAACAACTTTGAGTGTAAATAGTTTTATTTCAGAATATTACACGATCTATTTAAAATACTTTATCCAACTTAGCATTTTTATTATAAAATACATTAGACATTTCTGTCAGCGTAATTTCAAGCGACACTTCATGAAAGGTAGCTGAGCCCGATTAGCAACGGTACCCTTGAAACCCTTAATATGATCAATAATGTGGAAGATACTGTAGTTTTTCAAAATTTAAAAGTGATTATTAATAATAATTTCTATAGGTTTTCCTGCAATAAAAATGTGCAAGTCACTTTTGTCAACACTTTTAAATCTAGAAAAACGACAGTTTCTTCCTCAGATTAGACAAATGTTTTTAGTGTTCGGATGTGAATATATCAGGCAACGCCATCTTAGTATTGAGGGTCACTTACAATTATGCTTACAGTGTTTTCAAGATTGACTGACGAAAACTGATAATACAAACTAGAGATAAAAAGTCGTTTATTAAAAAGCTTATTAAAAATTTCCTTTATGGGAACAAAGATTAAAATATATNTTAATTATTTAGAAAATTAATAATATCCAATATTAGGCTCTAATAAATAGTCCCCACACCGACCCTCTTTTTTTAATAATATATTGTAAGAAAGTTAAATTTTAAGATTAAACACAATGACAATCTTTTTGTACGGATTAAATATATAGATATACATAAAATATATTTTAATACAAAGATATTAGTAAACATTTATAAATATTTTGAAATTATGTATAAGTGATAGTATAAATATTTTTAATTCAATTATTAAATAATAATAATAACACTACAACCTCCGTTTAAAAGGTTGGCATGTCCGATTCCGAACGGTAGCTTTCAATATTATCTCTGATTTACAATGAATTTTTTTATAATCTTGGAAAGTGCAGAATACCGTAAATATCCATCATTGACTCTGCATGAAATTACTTTTACAGAGAAACCAAAATTTAGAATAATCTAGTAGTTTAATTTTGCAAAGAAGAAAGGAATTGAGTCTTTGCAACAAAGATTGATTTTCTAATCCTTATATATTTGCAACCCAATGTCGTAGACCCTAGATATTTCAAACTATGAATTCTGTTTGATCAAATAATTTAAGTTTGAAATATTAAATGTTTACACCATCAGTTTATAAAGATATAGGGATTATAAAAAATTTTAATTTGTGGCAAAGACTCAATTTCTTTTATTTTTGTTTTGTCTGAAAAGTTAAACTTAAACAATGCAATATATAATTTAAAGTTTAATAATAATCATAATAATTGAAATTTTTTTACTTCAATTCAAAAAAATAATTGGGGTTTTTTGTACGCCTTATGGTTTTTATTTTTACTTTAAACCATAAATTTTTTTGTCTGGAAGTGATCTATAACCTCTAGAAAAGAAGGTATCACGGTATATAAGGTCAAAGTGCCTAAAATTTCAAACCCATTTTTTACCCAACAAATGTAGGTTTTTCGTAATTTCTAATATATATACTTTGTTTTTTGTTATACCTTGTCAATTTAAAATAAAATTCGATTTATTCCACTCTACTTCATGGAATTTAAATAGATTTTAACTTAAATTTAACTTTTTTTAATTATAATATTAATAAATAGTAATTTAAGAAGAAATTTTATGAAAACAATTGTAACAAAAATATAAATTACCTTTTCTAAATTTTCTGTTTTCATTCCTTGTTCTGGTAGTAGGAGGGGGGCGGGGCTAGCATGTGGACTGGTTGGTTTACCATGGTTTAGGGCGGGGCTAGCTTCACTAGGACTGGTTAGGGGGGTGGGGCGGGAGATAGAGCAGGAGGGGGTGGGGCTGGATGTAAAATGGGCGGAGCTACTGTACGGCTGGTACATTATTCCAATACAGCTCATTCTTTCAAAATAATAAAGCTTATCTAACCCTTCTTGGTGCTGGCATCACTGGTAAAATATATCCGGAATAAAGAAATAAAAATATATTTGTATATTTTTAACTGTATACGTTGTATCTGTGTATGAGAAAGATCACATATATGTCTGCATTAAGGATGGTATGTGACGGTTTCTAGACAACTCTACACACTGGCCAAATTTATGCCGCCAGGGTAGTCCGCCAGAATACAGAAATCCAAGAAACCTTCCGGAGCAACAGAGTTCAGAAGAATCCCGCACTCTCAGTCCGGCAGATGGCTCCGATAAACGCTCAGCTGTCTCTGGAAATATTATATACTTCCTTACGCGCTACGGATATACGCCTCTATTCACCTATGGCGGATGTAAAAGTAACTTTCGGCGAATGAACCCTTCCCCCCCTCCCGTGTATATGTTTTGTAGGGAGGGGGGGGGGGGCATTTGCCAACAACAAAAGTGATCAAATTAATTATGTGATAATAATAAATCCTTAAATATGGAAGACAGATAACTTTCTAAAAAAAATTCACTTTGATCAAAGAATAAAATCAAAATAACTGTAAAAAGAATCTTAATTCAAACGTTCTGACTGATTGCTCAAAACTAAAAAATAACTCTATTTTCTGCACTCAAACGAAATATATACTTCTCTAAAACTCAAATTTTATATTTTTTGAGTCTTTGTAAATTGATTACCTAGATCTTTTTTAAACTATTAATTCTGTTCTACCTTTAGATCAAATACTAAAGTATTACACCATCAGATTCTGTAGATATCATAGGGATTACTAAATTAGAGTGTGGGGAACATGTTCAGTGCTTTTTGAGGCTTTAGAATTTTAATATAAAAAATCTACAAAAATCTATCAAAAATCTACAAAAATCTATTCACAGCGTTTTAAAGAAAAATGTTATTTTGTCTGTAAAAAATCCAAGATTTTTTTCTTCCTTTTTTCATTAAAACAATGACTGATTTTTTCATTTGATCCTTTAAACATATTTTTTATCTATTTGGTCTTAAAAATATAACCTATCCCCCCCCTAGCTCTCAGTTTTAAAAACTACGTAGGGTTAAATTTGTTTATATTTACAGTTGACTAGTTAAAGTCTATTTACCAAAGTTCATCGATTTAAAGTTTGCTTGTAATAGGTTGTTCAAAAATATTTTTTTATTGGATTTATTTTATGTCTTCTTGATCAATTTAAAACAAAGTGAAAAAGAATGAAACGGCTTCCAAATGTCTAAAAATCTGGTTTTTTATTGCATCTGTAGCAAATATTTTGTGACACATGCTTTTGGAAAATCCGCGAATGTTTAGGCTGTAATTAAACCCATTTACTGCACCTTCAGGTGGTCGTTTCTAGTAATCATTTTCTACAGGAGAGTTGGAGGATAGTTGGAGAATAGCTGGAGGAGAGTTGGAAGAGAGTTGAAGGAGCTATTGAGGATAGTTGGAGAAGAGTTGGAGGAGAGTTGGAGGAGATATGGAGGAGATATGTAGCAGATATGGAGGAGAGTTGGAGGAGAGTTGGAGGAGAGTTGGAGGAGAGTTGGAGAAGAGTTGGAGGAGAGTTGGAGGAGAGTTGGAGAAGAGTTGGGGGGGAGTTGGATGAGAGTTGGAGGGGAGAGGGAGAATAGTTGGAGGAGAGTTGGAGGAGAGTTGGAGGATAGTTGGAGAAGAGTTAGAGGAGAGTTGGAGGAGATATGGAGGAGAGTTGGAGGAGAGTTGGAGGAGAGTTGGAGGAGAGTTGGAGGAGAGTTAGAGGACAGTTGGAGGACAGTTGGAGGACAGTTGGAGGACAGTTGGAGGACAGTTGGAGGACAGTTGGAGGACAGTTGGAGGACAGTTGGAGGACAGTTGGAGGACAATTGGAGGACAGTTGGAGGACAAATCAAATCAAATCAAATTATACATTAAATTTCAATAAAGAATTGGTCAGGCCTTTACAAAATCAAATTGATTTGGAAGAAATTTGAAACCCTATTCCCCCCCCACTCCCCTTCCTTTCAAAACATGCCCTCCGCACACCAAACTAGCCCAGTAAAAGTATGTCCTGGTTGAATCACGATAAATCTACTCAAGATATTATTTTTCAATTAAAATAACCCTTACGTTACTTTTTATTTATGAAGACCAACAATTCAAGTATGAGAACGAAATAACCTCAATTAATGGGGAAATTTAAATTAAGAAAGGGAACGCTCACCTATTATCAAACAAAGTGCCCCCCCCTTTTTCTTTTTTTCTTGCATACCTTATATCCTCTTAAGCTAACGTTAAGATAGATAGATAGATAGATAGATAGATAGATAGATAGATACAAAGATATAGATAGATAGATAGATAGATACAAAGATATAGATAGACAGAGCTAGAGATAGATATGTACATGGAAAATATAATTTCTTTTCAACCCCGATTATTTCATTCTTTAGCAGCAAAAGAAGCAATTTTATTTTAAAATTCCATGTAATACACCTAGCTTTAGTGAAAAAAAAGAAGAAACGTAACTGTGACAAATTAAGATTTACATGCGAAATAAAAACCTGTAAATGACAAACTTAACACAAAAATTTAATTTTAAAAAATCAAAAAATTTATCCTCAAGGTCTGAAGCTTTTTATTTGTTCTTTTTAATCTTCTAAATATCAAGATGTCATTCAATTAAACAAAAGTGCATATTTTGCAGACATTTATTTTTCTGTTTTCAGTGTGTTAAGATACGATCCATATGAATTAAATTGCGCTATTTTTTTCCATGCTATATTCATCCCCTGTACTGTATTACTGGAAATTAGTTTTTTAAGCAGTTCATACCGGCCGTTCAGGCTTAATAATGCCTTACAAATTGCTCAGTAAATCATACTTTTATTCTCCCCCCCAGCCAATAGGAAGGATGAACTGTTTTGTCGACCAATCAAAGTAAAGAGATTACTGTCGACCAATGAGAGGAGGGATTCATAATTCCGACCAATCACAGAACAGATAATTTCCCGGATTTTTGTTTCCGGAAATAATTCACAGTTTAGATTTAAGCCTAATTTAAATTGTTGAAATTTGATCTTTCAGAAATGTTCATTTTTTAATGATTTAACAACAAAAAATCCTTTTGAAAACGCTAACAATTAGCTTATAGAAAAAATTATTCATTGATGTTTTTATCATAAAATCGCAAAAAGAAAATGAACAAAAAAATTCTTTGTATATTGCATTATGGAAGAACAGTGTTTGTTTAAGCATAATTATTACCCGAACCTAACTATTCATGACTTCCTTCTCATTATAGTAAATACCTAGCATTTTATACCGAATTCTAGAGAGGGGGGGGGAGATAGATAGCTTACTAGCTAGTATGGGAGAAAGTAGGGATCTTGGGTAGGTGGGTAGGTGGGTAGATGGGTAGGTGCGTAGATGGGTAGGTGTGTAGGTGGGTAGATGTGTAGGTGATTTTTGTGAAAATAACATATTCAATCTATAAACTACATTTATTTCTTTTGTTTCACCAATTTTAATAGAATTAGGTTTATTCATTTTTTAAAAAATCAATTTTATTTGAATAAGTCAGCAAAAATAGAAAATATATTTTCTGTAAAATAAAAACTGAAAAACTGATCAAACAGCATAATCAATCTTTTTAATACATTAAATTCTTTTGTTTCACTAATTTTCATAGACTTAGGTTCAGTTATTTTTTGGAAAATGAATTATATTGGCATAAGACAGCAAAATTAGGAAATATCCTTTCTTAAAAATAATCTTATAAAACTGATCATTTAACTCTCAAAATCATTGATTTTTGTAATAATAATATATTCAATCTATTTAATACATTAAATTCTTTTGTTTCACCAATTTTAATAGACTTAGGTTTATTCATTTTTGAGAAAATGAATTATATTGGCATAGGTGGGTAGGTGTGTAGGTGGGTAGGCAAAATTCTCATAAATTTTTGCGTGAAACCTTGCAACCTTTGGATTACTGTGCATGGTTATGTGCGTATAAGGAAGAATATTTATAAGAAGTAATGACTAATATATTTTTAGAATGAAAATGTATATTTTTCAATAATATATATGTTATTGGTAGAATAAGAAGATTCATTTTTAACGATCAATATCATAATATGTTAATTATTAGTATACAATATATATTTTACATTGCTTAATATATTATTGGTATTGCAAGATATATTTTACAATAAATAATATGTTATTGGTATTAAAATATATATTTTACATTAATTATTATGTTATTGGTATTAAAATATATATTTTACATAAATTATTATGTTATTGAAATTACAAGATATATTTTACATTAATTAATATTTTATAGGAATTAGAAGATATATTTTACATTATTTAATATGTTACAGGAATTAGAAGGTATATCTTATATTATAGAGGAAGTGAGTCAGACTCTAATAAAACGCATAAATAACTTCCAGTATATATATTTCTTATAACTTATTACTAGAGGGTTCAGAACTAGAGTCAATATCGATATTGCACGTGTAGACTGTAGAGATCATATCAGTACTAAAATGCCCCGTATCCGTTCTATCTCATTCTGTTGAATCTTGTGGAACTAGTTTAACGCGGCCAGGCATCGTCTTCCACAATATCAATCACCCTGAACTAACGAGAGAGAGAAGCATTCGGTTTCTTTTATCTGAAATCAAACATGTTTTTTGTCTATAACTCAACAGTCTTTAGACTTACAGATTTGTTTATTTTATACTTTTTCATTCATATGAATATGCCAACGAAAAAATATTTATGATAAAATGCTATAAAATTATGTAAAAGGGGTCAAATTGTGATCAAAAGTCACAGTTTTCTGAAATATTGACAGAACCGTTAAATCCACGTGTATTATGTTCTTTGCATTACAAGATATATTTTACATTAATTATTATGTTATTGGAGTGACAAGATATATTTTACATCAATTAATATTTTACAGTAACTAGAAGATATATGTTACATTAATTATTATGTTATTGGCATTACAAGATATATTATACATTAAATAATATGTTATTAGTATTACACGATATATTTAACCTAACCTAACCTGAAAACAACAATACTACATTCTCAGTTCAACTATCATACATTGCCGGTCACTCCCTTTAATGTTCTTTATAATAAAAGGAAGGAAAAAAAGTTCAGTTTTAAAGTTACAGAGTCATTTTGTCAAATAACCCTTTCCTACTATCTGAGAACTGAACTTTAATTTCCTTTTATAGGACTAATAAATAACAAATATAACAAGTACTTCATGCAGTATATCGTGTACTATACTATACTATACTATAAATACACACTGATATTTCTTATAGAGAGATAAAATATCCCACAAGGAGGTTAAACTGACTTTTTTTAAATCATAAATTCTTTATGGGAAATTGTGTTTTGGACGGCTGAAATACAGTGTGTTAAAGGGACTGTAAAGGAAAAATGAAAAGGGGTATTGCCTGAAAGCTATTCACTCTTGATCGCGACCCATGAATGTTATATCTGATGTTTCTGTCTCGAGAAATTGATATAAACGGGGTCAAATTTATACGAAAATTCATATTTATGCAGCAGAATTCCCACCAATGTGAGTGCAGTATACGAAACATCCTCAATAACTTCTCAATAATAGAAGCTATGATTGAAAACACACGAGATTTCAATATTATGTTAAATATTTTTTTCTTTAGTTTTACGTGTACCCTAATACCCCCCCCCCCCCCCCCCCCCC